>NC_092343.1:6987500-7257500 GCF_046630445.1 Rutidosis leptorrhynchoides
GTCCGAAGCTTACAGTTTTCTATTCATGTCACATTAGATTTTGGACTTTTAATGATTAATATGGGTAACGGGCATAGTTTAAAAAAACGTACGCCTCATACGCCTCGAGGCGTGCCTCACTACGAAATTGCAATTCACCGTTTCGAAACGAACGCCTCATTGCTGAATAAAAACGGACGCCTCACACTTGCGCCTCACACTGAAAATCGTACGCCTCAATTTTTTAGAAAAAACGTACGCCCCTTAGAAAAAATAGCGGGAAAATTGTGGCGGCTAAATTAGGTGAAGAGGTAGGTGAAGACTTAGTTTGTTGAATCCGTGAATGAGAAGAAGAGGTAGATGAAGCTTAGATCTGGTAAAACGTGATGTTTGTTTAGACCTGGTAATCTTGATGATTCATTAGAAGAGAAGCGGCAGCGTAGATTATAGATGTTCAGGAAACAGAAAAAGAAAAATTGAAAAGAAACAAAGATCTGATCTAATCCACATCGTATATCTTTATATATATAAATATTTTAATTTATTTTTCTTTTAACAAATTTCAATTACAGCCCCTAAAGTTTTACTAAATTTTAATAATAAGAAAAAACTATATATACACCCTTGGAAACTTTAATAAAATGATGATAACAGTCCCTGTTAATTATATATTATCGATTATATATATCTAATAATTTTTTATGTATATTTTTAACTCCGCCTCGAACGTACGCCTCGGTTCGCCTCGAGGCATACGCCTCGCCTCACAAAGGGAAAACGCCTCGAGGCACGTTTCCGTTTTTTTAAACCTTGGTAACGGGTTGTGTTATTCAGGACCGGATGATTTGAGAAAGTTAGCCAACCATTTCTAGAAGCAGGCACCCGGGTACAGATGAAGGGGCTGCATGAGGATGATGATGAGAAGTCCTGGAACTCGTTACAGGCGAGACTTTTGAAACTGCTGCAAAATAACAAAAATCATAGGGTTTTTTGCTAGGCACATTGCGTTACATTTGATATTTTCATCCATTTCGATGCTTCTTTTTTGTGTAAACAAATATTCTAGTGTGCATTTTGACGTTCTTTTGCATAAATTGTAGGCATATGCATAATGTTTGTTTTGTTGTGGTGCATTTGTATAAGGGTGTTAATAAACACACTCCCCTGTCACCCTTCTACACTACCTGCAACAAATCACATCACCGATCACCCCCATTTAATATTTAACTACCTAATATTTATATTAAATTTTATACAAACAGCTCATTAATTTGTTCTTGTTCCTTTTATCTGTTTTTTGTTTTTTTTACCTCAAATTGGTAGACAAAAAGTTAGCAAAATCCATATTATTTTTTTTTTTATAAAAGTCCATACATTTTATTAGAAAAATATTTTTTTTTTTACAAAATCCATATTTTGTGATAAATACTCGTACTTTTTTTGTAAAATTTTACACATTCTTTATAAGAATTTTAACCTGTTTAGAAAAATGCATCCTTCTATATAAATTATTCAGAAATATTCTAATGACAACTCTAAATTCTGTAACACATAAATTATTCAAATAAGTGTGAGTTTTTTTTTGTCAAATTCCTAATGTTTTAATAGAAAACTTTATTTAAAAAATTTTCTAATGACAACCCTAAATTCTATAGCATATAAAATTTATAAATGTTGAATGTTATTCAATTTTCACACATAAAATTGTAGGAAAAGTTTGTTCACACTTATCAGTGTGTACAAACACAAATTAAATCACATTTAAAAATGTGAGTAAATTTGTTACTTTTAAAAGTGTGTAAAACTATATAATACATTTACACATTTACAAGTGTGAGTAATTTAACAAAAACATATATATTTTTTAAAAGTGTGTAAATTTATGCGTGGGTAATTAGCAAATTTATTGTAGTAGTTGTCATTAGAAAAGTCATTTTTTTATTTAAATTCATACTATTTTACGGGTTACGGCTTTGTATAAATTAGTTGACACAAATGCAAAAACTTGTACTCCGTATAAATTATTTTTAACAATTTTAAAGGATACGGAGTAAATTATAGGGAGTAATTCTAATTAAGTAATTAATAAATAAATAAACTAATAACCTAATAAATTAAAAAGAGGTTTCAAATATGACATTGAGTTGACGTGCTAGTGGGGGTATACCCAAAATGAGCCTTGTATAATAAATACATTCTTCTTTGCTGCTGCTGATTTTTGAAATATCAAAATGCTAATTTGTATTATGAAATCATATTTCATTTGAATTTCCGTATTGGGTTATCTTGTGAAATGTGTAGTGGTGATGCCTGGCTTCTAAATGACATCGAAAAAAGGTATAGCTTTGAAATAAGAAGAGGCCTAAAGGACAAATTTATTTATTTTTTATTATTATTATTTTTTTTTTTTTTTTTTTTTTTTTTAGTTTGTTTGTTTGTTTGTAAAAAAAAACATCTAAAACAAGAATGATAGTATCATTCAAGTTTCTATTCTGTAACTCTGCTTACTATAAGCCAAACAAACCCTTCTTGAACATATACACTACAGTCAAAAGATGGGTGCATTTGGATTAGGATATGTGACCATGAAATTGCACTCCAAATAAACTACGGCTTCAAATGGACTGCTTTGTAACTTGTTCAATGTTCTAGTTACTAGGTAACTGAAAATAGGACTGTTATCTAACAAATGAGTTTTAGTTACATTTCAGCCATTTATACCAAGTTGGAACATTATGTAAAGTATATAGCTTTTGAAGAGCTGAATGTGAAACCAAAGTAGCTACCCAACCTACATATATTTGAGCATAAACGTACCTCTTAAATCCGTACCACTGAAAAAGAGTCAATCTTTATGAAAACTGAATAATATTTTTCAGGCTTTCAAGGGGTATGACAATACAAGTGCAAAATGGATAGCAAGTATAACCTCAGTATCAGGAGCACTTAATGGAAGCACTATAGCTTACATAGTTACATATATGGGACAAAGTATAATTATTTTTCATAAACATTTCTTTTTTGATCATCATTACTCTAAAACATGGCCATCATCACATTATAATAATGGCTAACTTTATGTTTCAGACGAGATGATTGGAGATGTGTGAAAACCACAAGTCCACTCGGGTTGCTCTGTTTCGCAGTAATAATATACGATTGGCTTGATATTCTTTGGTTAAAACGATACTACAATTTCGGGTTAGATCACTTTCATATGTATAGAAAGAACGTAAGTTTTTCGGGTTTGATTGATTGCTTATTAGGAAACACAGGCCCTTTTGCTTCAAGCGATTGGGTGATCCCGATTATCACAATTAAGGGTCAACTCAAATTAATAGTGAAATCAACACGTTCCGAGATACATACTACTTTAGTTATGCATCTAAAATTACATAATTAGTTGAAGGCAAAGTAATACTCAAAAGATTACAGAATGGTAACATGTGGTATGATCTTCAAGCTTTGTGGACCTGTAAATGGCGCTACCCTTCACACGTTCAGCCTCCGTACGGTAAATATAGGTGAGTCAATATCGAACTTCAAAACAACAACTAGTAGTATATGAACTTTTTTATTTTTGGGATTTCGCTTATAATGAGTTAGGAAGCCCGCAGGTTGCGGCGGGATGTAAATATTTTTTAATTTTTTTTTTAGGAAAATGACAAAATAGCCGACGCAATGCTGACGTGAGCATGACGTTAGCGGCCGGATTCTGTGACTCTTAAGAAAATCTCCAACCTTGACCATGATCCGGGTTCTCCAACCTTGACTTCATCAACCGCGGTCGCCCGCAACAAAGTTGCCATTGGAGATCTATCCGAAGTAACGAAGACTCTAGTGTACCCAAATTCGACCCGAATCTCCACTTGTTTCGACTCCACTTGAGTTCCCACTCAAACAAGATCCCTCAACAATACCGGAAAGCAGTAGCATGCTAGGATTTTTAACACCCACAAAATCATCTAGCAACTCCTTAGAAGGAACATCAACCATATACACGGTTCCCCTTTTGTACCGCGAGCAACCACATAATCTCCTTTAAACTCTACCCACTTTTGATCTCCAAATAAGACATGACAATTATCGTCATCCAATTGCCCAACCGAAATCAACCGACTCTTGAGCTTTAGGACGAATCTCACATTCCTCAAGTTCCAAGCATAATTCAAGTGTCTAACCACGAGATCACCGGTACCCACGATATCAAGAGTACTCCCATTCGCAACTCGACCCTAACTGGAGACTTCCTCCCGTCAAACCCAAACTCGCGATCGCGAGTCTCTTTCTTCACAAATTCTCGCGTTCGCGAGAAGTATGTCGAGGCCTCTCTCCAGTCGCGAGTCACAATTTCTCACATGCGAGCTTTGTTGAACTACACTTCGTGATCGTGGCTTCCATAGAGGCAGTCATCTCGCGATCGCGAAATTAAGAGCAGCAGCAACAACTCAACCTTTCGTTTTTGATTCCTCGTTTAACTCGATTCGCACTCCCAACAATAACGACCCAGAACTCGTTGCAGGCGAGACTTTTGAAGCTACTGCAGAGGAAGGACAAAAATCATAGGCTATTTACTAGGCACGTCGCGTTACTTTTGATGTTTTCGTCCAATTTTAATGCTCCTTTTTTGGTTTATGAAAATATTCTAGTGTGCATTTTGATGTTGCTTTGCATAACTTGTAGGCATATGTATGATGTTTGTTTTGTTGTGGTGCATTTGTATAAGAAGTACATTCTTCTTTGCTGCTGCTTCTGATTTTTGATATATCAAAATGACAAAATGTTGATGTGCATCAATAAATCATTTTTCATTTGACCTTTTGTATTGTCGTATCTTGTGAAATGTATAATGGTGATGTCTAAATGATAGAAAAAAAACTTCTAAATAAGAAGAGGCCTATAGAATAAGTTGCATCTTGCGAAAAGTATAATGGTGATGTCTAAATGACAAATTGTTAATGTGCATTAATAATGTATCATTTAAGTTTCTATTCTTTGATTCTGCTTATAAAGCCAAACAAACCCTTTTTGAACATACAGTATACACTAAAGTCAACAAATGGGTGCATTTGGATTAGGTTATGTGAATATGAAATTGCACTACAAATACTAATGAAGGATTCAAATGGACTGCTTGTGTATCTTGTTCAATGTTCTAGTCACTATGGGATGGCTAGAATTTATTTTCTGGTTGTTTATTGTAACTGAAAACAGGACTGTTCTCTAACAAATGAGTTTTAGTTACCTTTCAACCATTTATACCAAGTTGAAACATTATGTAAAGTATATAGCTTTTGAAGAGCTGAATGTGAAACCAAAGTAGCTACCCAAATTTAATTCTCATTTATGACAACTACATACAAATAAAAATAAGAACAAAAGAAATCTAACAAGTCCGCAACAAATTGTTTAAAATCCAACCCCTATAAGAGAACCTCTCCTTGTTTCTTGTGTTATTGATCATACTTTCGATTAAAATGTTGGATCAATTTCGACGTGTCACTTGTATCCTATACGAAATCCTTCAAGTAACATTGCACTTGATTATTGTTGTGACTGCACTGCTATTCAACGTTTACATGTTTTGTAAAGCTGTGACATACATTATTTTCTCAAGTCCTAAAGAGAAAAGTATCATGTCCAGAAATGAACGAGAATCAGCCACAAGTGATGTGGCTCCAATCGTTTTGGTTCATGGCGTTTTTGGATTTGGTGAAGGGGTATATATGTATCTATGTATTTATAACCACACGTAATGCACGATTACCCTTTAAACGTTGTTTGTATGTGTGTAGAAAATGGGCGGTATACCATACTTTGGAGGAATTGAAAACACACATAGAAGGATTTTTAGTCCGGACCTTGGTTCTTTAACCAGCCTTTACGACAGGTTTTCGTTTTGTGATTTCCATCTTTCTTATATCTGTGGGCCATATTTTCGTTTAGTTCATATGAACAAACTGCTAAAATGTTATATATATGATCGATAGTCCGAATTTAGATTATGCTAAGTTATGATTAACCAACTGAATAATCTCATTAATTACCATTTTTAAACAAGTTTTGATTGAGATAGCAAGTGTTTTCAGGGCACGTCAATTGTTTTATTACCTAAAAGGCGGACAAGTTGATTATGGTGAAGAACATAGCAAGGCTAATGGGCATTCACAATTCGGATATGTATACGAACAAGGTGATAAATATAACATTATACTGACAAATTCAACTATTTCTACAGAGTTATTTAAACTTATCCTTGATTAAACATTATTGCTACATCAGTTCTTGCAAGTAGTAGAGAAAAAGGAATGCTATGATTAGTGCTATTTCCATACAGCTAATCATGTGTTAATATACTTAATTAAGCTACTCGTATCATGTCATTAGGAAATTATCCAGAATGGAATGAAGACAACCCGATTCATTTAGTTGGCCATTCAGCCGGAGCTCAAGTTATTCGTATGTTGCAGCAAATGCTTGCCGATAAGGTTTATCATATCAATATAAGCCACTCGATCACGTTAAAGTTCATGGAAAATAAATCATTTATTCCAGAAAGTTTTCATTGCCAATAAGGTTTATTGTATCATTGAAAAAGATTCGATCTTTATGAAAATTTAATAATATTTTCAGGCTTTTAAGGGGTATGATAATACAAGTGCAAAATGGATATCAAGTATAACCTCAGTATCAGGAGCACTTAATGGAAGCACTATAGCTTACATATATGGAGCAAAGTATAATTCTTTTTCATTAACATTTCTTTTTCAGTTTTCGATTTATCTTCGTTACTCTAAAACAGGGCCATCATCACATTATAACAATGGCCAACTTTATGTTTCAGACCAGACGATTGGAGATTTGTGAAAACCACAAGTCCACTCGGGTTGCTTTGTTTCGCAGTGATAATATATGATTGGCTTGATATTCCTTGGCTCAAACGATACTACAATTTCGGGTTTGATCACTTCAATGTATCTAGAAAGAACGTTGGTTTTTCGGGCTTGATTGATTGCTTGTTAGGCAACACGGGCCCTTTTGCTTCAAGCGATTGGGTGATCCCGAATATTACAATTCAAGGATCAACTGAAATTAATAGCAAGATCAACACGTTCCAAGATACATACTATTTTAGTTATGCATCTAAAATTACAAAATTAGTTGAAGGCAAAGTAGTACCCAAAAGATTGCGAAATGGTAACATGTGGTATGATCTTCAAGCCTCGTGGACCTGTAAATGGCGCTACCCTTCACACGTTCAGCCTCCGTACGATAAATATAGGTGAGTCAATATAGAACTTTTAAGCAACTAATAGTAGTATATGAAGTTTTGTAGTTTTGGGAATTCGCTTATAATGAGTTATGAAGCCTGCGGGTTGCGACGAGAGGTAAAAGTTTTTAGAAAAAAAAAAAAAAAGGAAAATGACAAAATAGCTGACGTCAACATGACGTCAGCGGCCGGGTACTGTCCATTTTATTTCTTTTTTTAGTACGGGTACTGTTCATTTCATTTCTTGTTTTAGTGTAGAGGGTAATAATAATATAATATCATCATTTATCACAAAACAATTAATCATTTTTGAACTTTGATGATTAGGGATGAAGATTGGTGGGATAACGATAGTCAACTCAATACGATATCCATGACACATCCACGTCTACCTAATGAGCACCCTCATTATTTCGTTGCAAATGGTTCTCGATTTCAACATCAACCAGGTGTATGGTATGTAATCACAAACCATCTAATGGGGCAATTGTCATATAATGGGTCAACGTTGGTCAAAATGCAAGTACAAATATCAAAATCGGTCAGCAGTCACATATAGCCGGTCATATTTAGTCAGTCGAAGTCAGATTTAGTCTCTATAAGCATGACACCTTTTTCATGTAATTCTTACGAGTTCCTAACCTATTGTTTTGGGATGATATTTAATCGGTCAAAGTCGGGTCAAAAGTCAGATTTAGTCTCTCAAAGTTGAATTTATTCGGTCAAAGTTATATTTAGTTGCTATCATGTCACCTTTTTTCATGTAACTGTTACGAGCACAAAACATATTGTTTATGGATAATGTTTGTTATTTGCAGGTATTGCGAAATGGTCGAAGCTTATCATGCTCATTTTGTTTTGTGCATCGCGATGGAAACTAGCCAATTGTACGACACCATTTTCAGACGATGTAGGAACCTCAACATGAAAAGGAGTTCGCAAAATGATACAAGTATAAGACATTTATAGGATGGGTCAACCAATCAAACCTCGATCATGCGAAATTCACCAGAAGATAGGATGTTATTATCCTAGTCTTTTTCTATATCACATTTCAGAATCAATATCTCTAATAACAAAATTAGTACTCTGTAATTCAGTAACTTAAGAGCAGGTTTGCACTAATGTCATTGTGTATTTGCATTGTCACAATAATTTTAGACCACAGATAACGCTAGCGTTTCTCACCCAAAACCGCCCACAAACGCCCGGAACGCAGCGTTTGTGGGCGTTTGTCTGGTAAAAACGCTGTAGCACTTTTGGCGTTTGGGGACGTGTCATTTGCTGATTGGATGGTCAAATCCGGACGTTAGAGTCTCCAAAAGCAGATGGCGAGTTTTTTTTTTCTTTTTTATCTTATTTTTACTCATTCTTTCTTCATCTTCTCCAATATTCTTCCCCCTTTCTTCCAAATTAACATAAACCCTAACCCTAAAATCATCTTCAAATGGCAAACAACAACAACGCAAACTCCAACCAATTCCCTATTGAAAACGAAAACGAATTGCCGAATTCGTTTACGCATTTACTCAATCACGGGGCATCTTCTATGCCTAACTTTGGTGCATCTTTATCAAACCCTAATGCTCAACCATATCCCAACTTTAGTAATTACTTTCCGGGTCAACGATTGAACGAGGTGCAACAACAACAACTTATGCAACAACAACAATTTCAACTTCAAAATTTCAACTTACAACACATGTTGCATCAACAAGCTATGCAAGCTCAACAACAAAATCAATATCAACACATGTTGCAACAACAATCACAACCTCAAAGACAATCTCAACAACAACAATCGCAATCCCAAGCACCCGACACGCCTAATAGAAAGAAAAGAAGCCATAAGAAAAAAATTGGGGGTATGATTTTTTCCTATTTTTTTCGAATTTTTTCATGTTTTTTTCGAATTTTTTCATGTTTTTTTTCGATTTTTTGATATTTTTTCCTAATTATTGATGGTTTAATTGATGTTGCTTTGTTAGGATATAATTGTAGATTACTAGATGATTATTAGTTTGTGTATGTTGATTATGATTATAAGTTGTGTTTTTGATTGTAAATTGTAGAAAATTAGATGATTATATATGTTGATTATAAGTTGTGTTGATTATGATTATAAGTTGTGTTTTGATTATAATTGTAGATAATTAGATGATTATATAGTTTTTGTATGTTGATTATGATTATTAGTTTGTGTATGTTGATTATGATTATAAGTTGTGTTTTTGATTGTAAATTGTAGAAAATTTGATGATTATATATGTTGATTATAAGTTGTGTTTTTGATTATAATTGATGGTTTAATTGTTGATTATTAGTTTTTGTATGTTGATTATGATTATAAGTTATGTTTTGATTATAATTGTAGATTACAATATGATTATAGGTTTTTGTATGTGGATTATGATTAGAAGTTATGTTTTGATTATAAAAGTAGATTACAAGATGCGTTTTTTGATTATAATTGTAGATTACAAGTTTTTGATAATAATGTAGATTATAATTTTAGATTATAAATGTGTAATTTGTTGGTATAATTGTAATGTACGTAGGTGTATCGAAAAAGGAAATATATAAGAAAAATGTGGGATCCCGAAGAAGAAGCGTGGTTAGCCACTTGTTGGATTGACTCGTCCGAAGATTCAAAAAAGGGAAACTCTCAAAAAATAAGTACGTTGTGGAATACGATTTATGAGAAGTTTAACAACAATGAACGTGGTTGGTATCGTGGGGATGATCAATTGACGAGTAAATGGCGTAATGTTAATCGGGCGTGTAAGGATTTTAATGGTTTTTACGAGGATGTGAAACGCAATTGGCGTAGTGGTCAAAATGATGAAGGGACCATGAAAAAAGCGTTGCTTATTTATAAAAGAGAAAAGTTGAAAGATTTTAATATGGTTCAAGCGTGGGATGTTTTGAAACAACATCCAAAATGGTATGCACCACCGCCTTTCGGGGGAGAGGACGAGGGCGACGACGATGATGATGATGATGATAACGATGTTGAAGAAGGTTTTGATGATAGTTTTCATGTTGATCTTTCCGACTCGAGGCCGATTGAAAAAGAGTTGTTTGGTTCCGATCATTTGCAAAGGCCTCAAGGTAGAGAAAAGGCAAAAAAGGCCGCGAGACGATCCGTTTCATCCGATGCGGTCACGGCATCACGTTCAACAAATTCTTCCAAGTCCTCCAAATATTCGTAAAAAAAAGAGGAGGACAAAAGTACATCACTCGAGGCTTTTCGAAATGCGGCTTACTTACAACAAGCCGCGCAAGGGATTCAAATTCTTAAAACGGATATGCACGGGTTGAAAAAGAAGGATAAAAAGACCGTTCAAAAGCTAAAAAACTGGGTTCGTACTAAATTTAGAAAGATCGTGCAGATTTCGTCCGACGAAGAGAACGAGGAAGATGACAACAACACCGACGACGACGAGTAGTTTTTTTTAAGTATTTCAATGTTTGAATAACGAATGACGGACGGTTTTTTTCATGTTTATTTGTACATTTTTTTTAATTAATTCCTAGACTGTTTTTAATGTATGTTTTTTTATTTAATTTATGTTATTTTTTGTTTAATTAACTTGTTTTTATATATTAAAATTTACTAAACAAAATAAAGAAATACAAAAAAAAAAACAAAACAAAAAAAACAAATAAGAAATGCCACGTCACAGTCTTACCAAGACAAAAGCCCCCCATTACAACTCCCCCCAAAATGTCATGGTCCAGTCACAGTTTTTCTCCAAAAAGTGCAACTCTACCACTCCACGTCACAGTCACCATTATCTATGGTCTTACCATACAAAAAAACAATCATGGCCCCAAAAGTTCTAGTTGTGTTCATTAACGGTTCTAATAAGGTGGCTAGGAGGTGCTCCGCCACCCTCAACCGGATAAACTGTATTGGATTGTTAATACGTTAACTGTAGTTTCTATTAAAATCCTATAATAATGATGTCATTATTAGACTAAATTCTTTTATTAAGAAAAAATCAAAAATAAAAAGAAAAAAATATAAGTCATCTTGATGATGTTATTAACATTAATCAAAATATTTTATTTATTTATTTAAGTTAATTGAAATTCACTTAGTATATATTATAAATGCATTTTAATTTAAAAAAAATTAAAGAGATATTTGCTATTACTAATACTAATTATTAAAAATATAAATACTCAATTTTAGAGCAAACTTTATTACGAAGTATTATTATATTATTATTATTATTCAAATATAGTTTTCTTTACGGGATTAATTACGTTACATATGTATGCGAAATACATGTCTCAATAAAATGTTGTAATGTAGCTTTTATGACAAGAAAAATAATAATTGTGATGAAAATTGTAAGAAAGTGATTGAAGAATAAATGTAGTTCTTGTAAAAACAGGGTTCCACGGGTCTTTAAACTAAATGACTTTAGCATTTACGTTCGCTTAATACCTAAAACATATAATTAAACGGTTTCGTTTAAACAAACCCGTGATTTCACGGGTTATTTCACTAGTAATATATATTTTCCAACAATATGACAACCATTTATTTACTAATCAGATATAATATATAATAAAATAAATGAACTGTCTAACCTTTTTCCTTTACGATTTTACTTAAGAATTAAAATTCTTAACTTTGACCTTAAATAATTTTGTGTGTGCTATATAATACTAATTGAAATTTATATGAATACATTTGCTAATATATTTGCTTTCATTTGATATAATTTTCATGAAATATTATACTCCGTATAATTTAAAAATTATTTAAAGTTAAAGTTAGTACTATTCGTTTGAAATGAAGGGAGTAGTACATAAAGTTACTGGGTGAGTTGACCGTTGAAATTATAGAGTGGTTTTTAAAAGGTACAGTAAAACAATTTAAGTAGTATAATTTGGATTGTGTTTGATTAAATTGAATGATTTGTATTTGAATAGTTTAAAATTTGAATGATTCAAAGGTTTTAAATGAATTCGGTTCTGAATGACAGTAACATGTTTGATAATCGTTTGAAGAATACGAATGATGTAAAATCATGGTAAAATAGTTGTTTAATGAGTGTTATTGATATTACTTAAAAATGATATTACATGGTGATTAATGATTAAAAGAGTATTAACACTGAATTATTCAAAAACTAAATGCATTAAATGGTCAAAAATTTTGGATACCCAGGTTAAAAAAAACTAAAAAATAAAATGTTGAACCATTTAGAGTCATATTTCATTAAATGGTCAAAAACTAAATGCATTGAATGTTTTAAAATGAATTTGTGAACCTTTCAATTAAGAGGTAATCAAACACACTCAATATTTCAAAGATATCTCTTACAACTATTTACAGAAAAGTTCTAAAAAAATATTGTATAAATAAATTAAGTATAAATATAATTTTTATTTTTTTGCGCAAACACGAAATAACTTTTATAACAATAGGAAGTTCATCTAAAAATGAAACCTCCTAGGACATACAAACCGAACCACCGAGCGAACCTACAACAAACTAGCAAATCAAGCTCACAACATAACACAATAAAGCAAAAATCAAGACTAGAAAACTATAAAATAAAAAAAAATGACACGAACTATAACATAAAGAGATGCAAATCAATCTAAACTACAAAACGGAAGATAAAAATCCATCTACTTCTCAAGTCACCAAAGCTAAAACCTTACGCGTCTTTGATATAAACATCGAAAGTCTTCAATTTCGCTCCTTGAACCAACTTTTTTTTTTTTCATATATAATTGAGGGAACATATATAATTGAGGGAAGGTTATACGGAGTAATAAATATAAATACGGAGTACAATAAGGGAAGGTCTCGTACGCCGTACGGAGCTCGAATAAAGGAACAAGTGTAAAGACACGTTGAGAAATGAGCCTTGTGTAACATCCGTGTTACATCCGTCCCACATCGGTTGGAGAGGGGAACGAAGCATGCCTTATAAGGATGTGGAGACCTTTCCTAGCATGACGCGTTTTGGGACCACAAGGGCAGCAGATCCCATGAGAACTCTGCAGTTAAGCGTGCTCGAACGAGTGCACTACCAGGATGGGTGACCTCCTGGAAAAGTGTTCGTCGTCTTTGGTCGCCAATAAAAATCCATGCGCCTACGGGCAAAGCGGACAATATCATGCTACGGGGAACGTGTTACCTGGGATGTTACAGATGGTATCAGAGTCAGGCCCCGGACCAAACGTGCACAGCGAGGACGCTGTGTCCCATTAGGGGGGAGGATTGTAACATCCGTGTTACATCCGTCCCACATCGGTTGGAGAGGGGAACGAAGCATGCCTTATAAGGATGTGGAGACCTTTCCTAGCATGACGCGTTTTGGGACCATAAAGGCAGCAGATCCCATGAGAACTCTGCAGTTAAGCGTGCTCGAACGAGTGCACTACCAGGATGGGTGACCTCCTGGGAAAGTGTTCGTCGTCTTTGGTCGCCAATAAAAATCCGTGCGCCTACGGGCAAAGCGGACAATATCATGCTACAGGGAACGTGTTACCTGGGATGTTACACCTTGCAAGTGGACTCAAAACACAGGGTTTCTAATAGTGGTACATATATCTATGATCATCCTTCATCCACGTGATCAAATTAAGCTTTTACAGTATGAGATTTATTCATGTTAAGATCACTTTATATAGTTAATTCGTGTAGAGGGAAGAACTAGAAAAGAAGAAGGCACCGAGTTAAAGGGAAAGAGATGGAGAAGTTCTCGGATCTCATCAAAGACACTGAAGAGGTTCGGGTGAAGAGGGTTGCATATCACTCGTCATTTGTTTGATTGATCATCCTCTTTTTTCCGGTCTCGTATAGTTAATTCGTATCTTTTGTGTTTCTTTTTATGTTGCATTGTCTTTGTGTCTCGGTGCGAGCTTAGTTAGGTTTGATGTTCATGTTTTTAGCACAGTTGTCGATAGTTTGTACATTTTTTTGGAGCTTCAACTTTTGTTGAAGTCTCTTTTGGTAATCATAGTTCTTGTTTTTTTTGGAAAAAAAAAAGATCACTTTATATTTTAACTCAACTTAATTTAACTTTCTTTTTACACATCAGCTTCATACATCAAAAACATTAACATTTCGTAAATTAAACTCCTCACATCTCACATTCACACTTTCAACTTTAACTTATTTAAGTTACACTAATACACTATCAAATATGAAAAATAATCAATCACGATTTTTTACTATATTGTTTCTCGATAAAATTTGAATAACAAATGTAAAAGAACCTTGAATTAATTATTTATGGATAAACATGATATCGTGCAAAAAGTTAACCGTTAATTAATATGTAAGAGTATAACTGAGATTAAATTTAACTAGTCCGGGTCCGGCCCGCGCGATGCGGTGGGGGCTTTCGGCCTGCGTATTCATATTTAACGTAGCTTTATGTATTTACTTAAGGGAAAACGCTCCATGTGTTAAGCGCCGTTGTTGGTGTTGTCGTCTTTACTGTTTTTTAAAATCTATCCGGTTCGAACGTAGTTAGTTTCGTTTTGTTGATAAAATTATTTCGAGTCTGACGGTACTGGCGAAAAAATATAACTCGCGGCGAGCAGGAAAATACGGGTCGTCGTTGTTTTTAGCCTTTTTTAAAAAGTGTCCATTTCAAACGTACTTTTTATCGTTTTGTTCATAAAATTATTTCGAGTATGACGCTCATGACGATTAAATTTAACTCGCGGCGAGCGGAAAGATACGGGCTGTCGTTTTGTTTAGCTTTTTATGTCCGTTTCGCATATAGTTAGTCCCGTTGGGTTCGTAAGATTTTTTCGAGTTGAACGGTGGTTTCGGAAAAATTTAACTCGCACCGAGCGAGAATATATGGCCCGTTATAAATTTGGGTGGAATAAGTTTCTTTTATATTAATAAAATTATATATTTACACATTTTACCTCCGAGAAAGTGTAAACTTGAGGGACAGTTGTGTAAATATAGGTTAAGTTGAGAGATCGGTTGTAATGTGAACGCAAACTCAAAACTACAATCGGTTTTAACTAAAACTACAAATGTTCCCATGACAATTAGTATATAAGGGTTAATATCACTGAAATGGCTCATGATTTTACGAGTTTATTTAAATGAAATAATTTAATAATATATTTTTAAGTATTAAGTAAATTTAAATGATGAAACTTATATTTTGGCTAGGAGATTGAATTTTTCATATTTCACACTCACACTTCCACATATATGATATAAGACTAGGAGATTGAATATATATATATATTATCTAGTAAGAACTTTTTTAGTGTGAGAACTCTATGAACTTCAAAGTACACTGATATTCGAGCAAAAAAGTGGCGGACGAGCAAAAAACAAGGAATTCGAGCAAAAAAAAAAAACACGGGCGAGCAATTTTTTTGTTTGAATTACGAAAATGTAGAACACAAAATTGTTCGAATTTCAATTTTTTTGTTCGAATTTCACGTGTTCTATAAATTTTTGTTCGAATTTGAAAAATGTAGAACACAAAATTGTTCGAATTTCACCATTTTTGTTCGAATTTCACTTTTTTGTTTGCCCGTCATTTTATTTTTGTTCGACTTTCACTATTTTTGTTCGAATTTCACCTTTTTTGTTCGCACGCCATTTTATTTTTGTTCGACTTTCACCTTTTTTGTTCGTCGACCCCTTTTTTGTTCGAATTTCAGTGTATTTTGATGTATTTTGGAGTTCTCGGGGTACTCACACAAAAAATTTCTCATTTGATCCCTCTACTATATATATATATATATATATATATATATATATATATATATATATATATAGTGGTAGGATGAAGGGGAAGCATAAACTTTTTTTTTTTCATTTTTTGAAAAAACTTTGTTCACGAACATTATATATTGGATGAAAATATGAACATTTAATAAAAACACTTTGTGATAAATGTTTTTATTTTGGCGGTAAAACGCTCGAAGAAGTAATATATAACAATTATCGTGTTTTTCGAGCGTATGTTGAGGTTTTAGATATTAGGGTTTAGATATTAGGATTTAGAAATTTAGGGTTTGGGGTTTAGATTTAGGATTTAGATTGAGTTTTTAACACGGACGGTTTAGAGTTTAGGGTTTAGGGTTTGGAGTTTAGGGTTTGGGGTTTTGGGTTTAGGGACTAAACCCACCAAACCCTAAACTCTAAATCGGGCTAAATTTTACTTCACAAAACATGAAAAAAAAAGCGTTAACATTCTTCACGATCAACATTATCTTGAATGTTATTTTTGTCGATCATTTTGCCGCCTAATTAATAACATTCATCACGAAGTGTCTTTTTTAAATGTTCGTATTTTCGTGTGATCTTGATGTCTGGAAAAAATAATTTGAAAAAAAAAAATTTTGCTTCCCTCCGATTGGTTACTTCCCCATTAATCCTGCACATATATATATATATATATATATAGGGGCAGGATCAATGGGGAAGTAACCATTCGGGGGGAAGCGGGGGGAAGCAAAAAAAAAAAAAATTCATTTTTTTTGAATTTTTTTTTTCCGGCATCAAGATCACAAGAAAATATGAACATTTAGAAGAGACACTTCGTGATGAATGTTATTATTTAGGCGGGAAAACGATCGACAAAAATAACATTCAAGATAATATTGTTCGTGAAGAATATGAACGTTTTTTTTCTCCATGTTTTGTGAAGTAAAATTTAGCCCGATTTAGAGTTTTAGGGTTTAGGGTTTAGGGTTTAGGGTTTGGTGTTTTGAGTTTATTCCATAAACCCAAAACACCAAACCCTAAACCCTAAACCCTAAACCCTAAAACTCTAAACCGTTCGTGTTAAAAACTCAATCTAAATCCTAAATCTAAACCCTAAATCTAAACCCTAAACCCTAAATATCTAAACCCTAATATCTAAACCCTATAAACCCTAATATCTAAACCCTAATATCTAAACCCCAATATCTAAAACCTCAAAATACGCTCGAAAAACACGATAATTGTTATATATTACTTTTCGAGCGTTTTCCCGCCAAAATAAAAACATTTATCACAAAGTGCCTCTACTAAATGTTCATATTTTCATCTCATCTATAATGTTCGTGAACAAAGTTTTTTAAAAAAACGAAAAAAAAAAAGCGTCATTTTAAAAGTGTGTAAGAATGAAAATGAACAGCGTCATACTCCCCAAATTAGTAAATTACATTGTATGTGTTCGTCTTTTGCTAACTACAAACTATCGATATATGATTACATCTTGAATGGATTTAGACAGGAAAAACAAATATCGTGCATGATGCAATGAGTTCTAAACAAGTGGTTCAAGCATGCATTTTGAGTCTTCTAGCCTATGGGTACCGCTTGAAAGTGGCCGAAATGGTGGCCCACATATTTAGGCGTTCAACATTATTCTTTTTGGCTAGTGATATTTTCCTTAATAATCTTGGTACATCTATTATTAGTACTCCGTAATTATTTGTATCATACAGTTAAGTAATGCTTACGAATAAGGAGGTGATCCTCATACATCACTTTTTAATCTTTGTATATCTAATTATCTATTTTACCCTTAATTATACTTATAATAATAATATAAATTCAACTCCTTATGAGCATAACTGTAAATTTATTAGACAAAAATGTACATAGATTAAAAAGTGGTGTGTGAAAATCACCTCCAAAACATATATGTATTATACTAGCAACTCTCTTTCGTTTCCTTTCGAACCATGTTCCGGGTAACTCGATTCATTTTAAGGGATTTTCTTTCCTTTTTTAAGGTGAAAAAAATATGATAACATATACGGAGTATGAATTTAAAGATCAACAAATAAAAATGATACAATATAAATCCAACCAATGCAAAAATTAGAGACTAAGTCAATGAAACAAATTAGAGTTCATAATTTACCGTTTTAAAAAAAACCGACTTTAAAGATTTTCAATTTCATTTTTCTAAGAAAACACATATAAATAATAATAAAGTATTAACACAAGTAACAATTTTATTATTAAAATTTATTAGTAAGAAAAAGAGAATTAAAATATATCCCACGAGTATAATTCTTTTTGTATAATTAATAGGAAGTGTTTATTCGTTTTTAAGTGTCATCGCCTAATGAACGACGACAAACCATATGGTGGGAGTGTGTATCGAGTTAAACAAGGAATCAAAAACGAAAAACTGCTGCTGGGAAACTCGCGATCCTGAGTCTTAAACTCGCGACTGGACATTGCCTTCGATCATCATCGCGATCGCGAGAATTTGTGTGCTTTCGAAAGTCGCGATCTCGAATCGCGTGCTGGGAGGCAAGAATTGTTCTAGAACGAGTTTTCTTGTTTCCAAAGCTATTTTCTTGTTGAGTTTTGCATATAAACACCCTATTGTAACCCATACATTGTACCACGAAAGTTATCAATAAAGAACTCTCTTTGGTTGGTCGGGGATTAAAGTAATCATCTTTGATTACATATAACCTCGTTAAATTCTCTTGTCTTTTATTATTCTTGATAGTTTCTTTGTGTTCATCACATATTTTCGTTTATTGTAAGTGGTTTTGATACTTGGGATTATCAAGTCAAGTTAGGGCTCACCTAGTCGTTTCTAACAACTGGTATCAGATCCAGGTTCGGTTTTTTGCGGGAACATTGGCGGAAAAGAGTTATGTGAAGATCGATCGATTTGATGGTACCGATTTTAGCTTTTAGAAGATGCAAATTGAAGATCTACTCTATCGAAAGCAGCTTTACCAATCGTTAACCGGTATTAAACCGGAAGAGATAGCTCAATGCAAGTGAGAGTTATTAGATAGGCAAGCCGTAGGATTTGTTCGACTTTCTCTGGCCAAGAGCGTTGCTTACAACATCGTGGATGAAATCACAATGGCGGAATTGCTTGCGGCTTTATCTAACGTGTATGAAAAGCCATCCACTTTGAACAAGGTTTTCCTGATAAGGCAATTGGTGAATGCTAAGATGAAGGAGGGTTCTTCAGCGGCGAATCATGTGAACGAATTTAATTTGATTTTGACCCGTTTGAAATCGGTTGATATTAAATTCGATGATGAGTTACAAGCGTTGTTTTTTCTATCTTCGCTACCCAATAGTTGGGCCGGTACGGTAACGGCGGTTAGTGGTTCATCCGGAACTACTAAACTCACTTTTGAAGGAATCTGTGACTTTATTCTTTGAGGAAAGTATTCGAAGGAAAGATTCGAATGGGAGTTCAGGTTCGGTTATAAGTGTTAGTCGGGGAAGAGCTAGGTCAAGGAGTCCATCAAGGAGCAAGAATGTGATGTGTTGGAATTGTCAACAAGTTGGTCACTACAAATCAAGGTGCCCGAGTTTAAAATCAGGTGGGAGTACAACGAATGTGGTGATCGAAGATGCGTTGATGTGCCAAGAAGAGATTCTTGACGAATCTTGGGTTTTAGATTCGAGTGCCTCGTATCATGCTACCCCATACATGAACAAGATAGTGAATTTCAAGAGGTATTTCGGTAAAGTCCGAGTTGCGTATTGGAAGAAACTTGACATCGCGGGTGTAGGTGACCTAGTTGTTAGACACTTGAAGTATGCATGGATCTTGAGGAATATGAGATTCATCCTAAAGCTCAAGAGTAGGTTGATCTCGGTTGGGCAATTATATGATGAAATGTGTCATGTTTGATTTGGAGATCAAAGGTGGACGATGTTTAAAGGAGGTCTAGTGGTTGCTCGCGAGTACAAGAGGGAAACCGTGTATATGGTTGAGGGGTTGCTAGGTGATTTTGTGGATGTTAAAAGTCCTAGCATGCTAATGTTTTCCGGTATTGTTGAAAGATCTGGTTTGAGTGGGAGCTCAAAGGTAGTTGAAGCTAGTGGAAATTCGGGTCGAATTGGGTACACTAGAGTTTTTGTCACTTCAGGTAGATCTCCTCCAATAAAAGCTTTATTACGATCTGCCGGGGAAGATGAACAAGAGATTTTCTTGAGAGTCACTGTTAAAGATACATCCGTACAGTGGGAGTTTGCCCGAGATGGAAAATCGGGGTTGTCAAAAGACATGCGCACGTATGTGGTCGGTGTTCCAATGGTGAAAGCTAAGGCGGTTATGTGGAAGATCAAGGTTTTAATTGCATTCTCACACGACTGCCTTGATGGTGTTACCCACATGCTTTTTCTACCGGGCGGGCTTGTTCTTTGTTGTAAAGATGAATCGGGTGGATGGAGTTTTATAGGGGTGGATCTCTTAGGTGATGGGGTTAATTGGGTCGGGTCGGACTCAATCGATTCGTTATCTCCAAAACTAAGGAGGAAAGTGCCATAACCAATAGTAGTTATTGTTTCCTAAGCTAGTAACAAATTGATCGAATTATAGCTCAGCGGTATTTTTTGATGTCGAAAGACTTCTCTTGTTCGTGAGATATCGAATGAAGTGAGGCCTGTTTTGGGTGCAAATCCGGCGGTATCAAAAGGAGGTGTAATTAGCGGGTCGGGTTGTTTATATGGGATGATGATGTTGGTGATGAAGTCAGGTTAAAGATGTGTGTTGTTTAACGTCTCTTTGAGTGGGAGATTGTTGGACGTGCGAATCGAGTTATACAAGGAATCAAAAACAAAAAGTTGTTGCTGGGAAACTCGCGATCGCGAGTCTTAAACTCGCTACTGGACATTGCCTTCGATCATCATCTCGCGATCGCGAGAATTTGTGTGCTTTCGGAAGTCGCGATTGCGAATCGCGTGCTGGGCGGCTAGAATTGTTCTAGAAAAAGTTTTTAATGATACGCATACCCGATCAGCTCGTGTAGCGCATCAGACAGCACCGCCACAAGGAATTACCATGGCGCGCCAAGGTATGGAGCGCTATTTTTATAACCATCGCGCTAGTCCCATTAGCGCGCATCGGCGGCGGCCACATGTCAGGCGATGCTGTATCTGGAAGAGGACACCTGGCAGACAAGAGTCAGAGCCGCCAAGAACACTTTTTACTTTTGTCGGATCGGCTCGCCTAAAGACGTACTATTTGCAGGCCACGATCTTTTTAACCTTATTACGTGGCGATAGAAGACAAGGAAGGTTATCCTATAAATACAAGACTTCGTCCACAGAACAAAGGATCTTGGAATTTCACCTTTACACACACACACACACATACATTCTAAGAACGGCAGCGCATAGTGCAAATATACCCGCGCTACCGGACTCATAGCATTACACTAAACATCCTTGATATACAGGTAACGTTCCATGAACAAAAACCCTACCACATAGCGCGAGCCATTAATGACCGGACTACCCCTCGATGGTGGGTCTATGTTTAACCACCCTTGTTGAGATCATCATCTCGCAAGGGGTTATTCACGGTACTCCGGACCGGAGAGTTAAACTCAATTGACCCTTAAATCCATTCTTAATGATGTCAAGCATGGACCGAATCCGACCCGATCATTCTATGCTTGATCATTTGGCGCCATCCGTGGGACAATCAAGTTAAAAGATTTTGATTTGATATTTTTTCTGTATGTCCACTAACAACCCGCTTGTTTCCCTTTGATATACAGTGACAGGTATTGAGATGACCAACAAGCAGGAAGTACCAAAGCCCGAGCAAGCGTGAGCTACATCACCTACAGGACCTAAGCCCGCCGCCAAGGGATCGGCAGGAACTTCTGATAACGCGCCGCCAAGGGGCGCGCAGATGCCTCCCCCTGGCGCATCTGCGTCGTCCTTTAAGACTCCAGAAGCAATTAGGCCGATACCATGGGCCTCAAACACTACGAGCACGGGATTTGTGCCCATCTATCCAGCTACTGAATCTGCGCAATGTCCCTAGCCATACTAGCAGCCCCGCTGGCTCACAGGGCATGCGACCTTCACCCTCACATCAGAGGGATGCCTCCCCAACTACACCCGGGTCTAGCCCTACGACTTTAGCGCAGGGTGCTTCATCTGCAGGAAGGGGAACATCCACAGAATCACCAGCTAGGACACACGAACAACGCGCACACAGCCAATCTAATTTGATCCATGCTTTGATGAATGCTGCGCCGGATGATATGGTACATGAGTTCGAGCAACCGGGAAAGGCCGAGCTCATGATTAAAAATCTGCACGCAGGGATGAAGGGAGTGCCTGTTAAACCCTCTTTTGAAACAGCGCCTACTGGAGAAAAGTTCTCGGCGCATATACTGAACCATGTTTCTACACCGCTGCCTGTGATACCGTTAACCCTGGGGTACTATGATGGATTTTCAGACCCAGATGACTTCTTACAAAAGTATGAAGGTATAACACGAAATCAGCGCTGGGCTGACGAGACAAAGTGCATGGAGTTCCCGCCGCTACTAGAGGGCGTGGCTCGACAATGGTTCAACAACCTACCAGCGCCAGTTATAAGCTGCTATGATGATCTCCAGACGTGTTTCCTGCTTAACTTCCATAACATGCGCGCGACTCGAAGGACGCATGTTGAATGTCATGACATCAAGCATGAGAGAGGGGAGTCCCTGGGACAGTTCATTGACAGGTATTGTCAAGAGGTAGCTAGAATTCACAACTGCGCAGAGTCACTAAAGGTATCTGGTTTCATACAAAGGATCTGTCGGTAGCGCCACCTAACGTTGTGGCAAAGGTTGAGGAAGCGCCCCCAGAGACATTGGCAGAAGCGATAAGGGAAGCACACGAACACATGTGCGCTGAAGAAGACACCACAAGATACTCGAGTTACAGGAATTCAGGCAAAGGTCGGCGCGACGGCTACGATTCGCCCAGGGGTGGGCGCCAGTCAGGTGGTTTTCGGAGAAGCCAACACGACTCTAGCCCCTACCGTCACCACAACGACAATCACCACAATGATAGGAAGCACCAGCGAAATCACCAAGGGAACAACAACAACCAGCAACATCATCGAAACAGGGTAAGTGACACCAGGGAGAACAAGCAAGCTTTGATCATGAGCCTCACCAAGAGTCTGAAAGAAATTTACGTGACTGAGCCAATCTCCAAGACGTTTGAGAAGCCCGCGCGCATGTCTGAGTACGCGCGGCGCGATAAGTCGAAGTTCTGCGACTTTCACGATGACTTCGGGCACAAAACCAATCGCTGCAAAGCGTTGGTTGATAAGGTGGTTGCGTGCCTCAAACGCGGAGAGCTGAAACATTTGAAGCCGGGTAAAGACGAGTCAGGAGGGTACAAGAAGGAGGGCGAAGGAGTGGAGAAGGATAAGGTCATTTATGTCTTTTCGTGGGAAAAGAAGAAGGAGGTTGAGAAAGAGCAACTGCTGCCGTATGAGAACCTAAAGGCGCATCTCCCGCGCGAGCCCATTTTTGAAAGAAAATGTGCTCCTCTAGTGGTCGAAGGTTATATGCCTGAATGCACTCAGCACATTGACAAAATTCTTATCGATACTGGCTGCTATGTCAATGTTTTATTCTATCATTGTTTCAAGAACCTAAACTACACCGTGAAGCGCAACTTGAGGAAGGTGAAACAGCAGTTCAGGGGGATAAGTGGGGATCCCACATGGTCGAAGGGGGTACTGGGGGCGGCGTTAACCTTGCGCGACGATGAGTACAAGAACAGGGCGCATACGATGGTGGTCGACTTCAGAGTGATACGTGCCGAGTCGGAATACGATGCTATCCTTGGGCAACCGGCACTATCACATTTCGCCATCAGCACCTGTCTCTACCGAGGGATCATAACGCTGCCTACCCCGCTAGGAAAAGCCACACTCAAGTCCAAAGTTACCCCGAAGGACTTTCGACTTCGACATGTACACACTAACATGTTTAATAAATCATTTTGAAAACTAAGGTCACAGGTTGCACATACTCACTAATAGCAAAATCGGCGCTTGTATACTTCGCTGGATAGAATGCAATAAACGCGCAACCAGTCCACGCGCTTACCTCATTAAAACGAGCACAATCTTACATAATCCGAAACATAAGACGCATATTAGAGTGCGCCTGCACACATACTCGCGCTTTCGTTGATTTGTAACACTGTTTGACTGGTATCCACAGATCCGAAGTTATCAAGCTGAGGCAAAGGCGAAGAAAGATGGGGCCGGCTCCTATGGAGCTAGAATTGACGATGGAGACGAGATTGCCGGCGTGGACTATGAGTTCGAAGATTACAAGGATGAGAAGTTGAGGGAAGAGCACGTGGTTTCAGTTACGACCATGGTGTATATGGTTATTATTGGTACTGAAGAATTTGGAAGTTTGTAAGCGCGTCTTATTTGAGCGCATATTTGAAAGTTTGTAATGACAATCCTAAAGCGCGTTACGCGCACTATTTATGCATGTTTAATTAAATTGTCTCCAAGTTATCGCCTGCCATAATCTTTGTACCATTATATGTAAAGTAGCTCTGTAACTTAAAAATGGTGCGTACAATCTCTTAGGCAGCGCACTCCTGCCTTTGAAGGGTTGCTTTATCCGGCACCCGTGCGGCAGAAGCTTGTTTGGCGACAAGCTAGTCTATTATAACCGGACGGTTAAGCGTCATTGGATTGACCTAACCAACCCGCGCAGAACTTGAGATCTGCAAGTCATGACTATAAACGACGGTGTTGGTCGCGCATGACCTCAATCCTAAGTGTTGGCACACTTAGAAGACTCCCGATGCGCACACACGGATGCTTAACTTAAGCATATATTGTGTGCACAACAATATATGTGATAGGTTAAGTGTTGACATGCCTCGAGTATATTTACGATGAAAATCGAGAAATACTTAGCCAACCATTTTAACTAACGATCTAACGCGCATGATCATACAAGAATCAAGAACATAACCCATATACTTGGCCACACTGATTTAACAAGTATAACTTAGAAAAATACTAGCAAAGGACAGATTCAAGTCTAGCGCGCATACACAACCTATGGCTGACAATGCAATATGCTTAAAGTATAAATTGCTAACGCCCTTGTAAACTATTAATGCATTACAACATGCAAACCACGCATAAAATAGACAAGCAAACAAGATAAACTTTCATTATTATCAAAAGGGTGATTACGTTGTTAAAGAAAATTACAAAATTACAACGGATCTTTTAACAGACGATCAGCATCAGCAGTGGGGTCTTCGGATAAGGCCACCAGTGAAGTGACCCTGACGTTCGTCAGCTGTAAGACCCGAATAATTTTAGACGCGTAAAGTATATATATACGTACATGAGCATGGAAGTATTTAAATACATACATACATATATATATATATATATATATATATATATATATATATATATATATATATATATATATATATATATATACAAGTGTAGTTCGGCTTACGTAGGTACACATAAATATATATATATATATATATATATATATATATATATATATATATATATATATATATATATAGGTGCATGCGTATGAGATAACATATATATATACATATCGAAAGTTGATACGCGAGATGGATATACGATTATACAAGGATGAGTGTATGTATATATGCGTATGCATGCAAGATGAATATATGTATATCTATAAGTTTATATGCATGAATGGGTGATGGTTATGCATGCATGCAAGATTTGATGGTGTAAGTTCATTTAGGGGTTTTCAATAAGGGTTTTCTTGCATAATCGAGCCGGGAAAGGAACGTACGAGCAAGGATACAAACCGAGGGCTTGATTAGACGAAAATGGAGCAAAACACCTTAAACGTCACGCCGCGAGTTTTGGTGTCGCGCCGCGGAGATACAAAGAAAAACGGGACAGAAAACAGCTCATCCGAAGTACCAGCTCATGGCCATTGTTGCGCCGCGGTATACCTGGTCGCGCCACGACCATCACTGTTTCCAGGCACGTTTTCTTGGTTTAAATGAGTTGGGTTCGAGGGTAATATTGTCATTTTGCATTTGGATCAGTTTGTGGACTAAAATCCCAGCCACACATCCCTCTATTTCATTTTCTTTTCCCTTTATTTCTTCAATTTCTCTCAAAACACTAAACTCACTCAAGATTCAAGTGGAGATTGAGGATTTAAGGTTGTGATTCGATCTTAGGAGCAAGGAGAAAGGTTGTGATAACGCCATTTTTATTCATATATTTCGGGCGTTATCTAGTTCCATTTATTAATATTTTGAAGACTTTGTTGGAGATATCGAGATAATTGAGCTTAATATGAAGAAAATGTTAAGATATTGTTCGTTGGCTTGTTATTGATGATTTTTATTGAAGATATAGTTGAAACGAAGTTAGAGTTGAAGGAAAACGAGTCTCGGATGAAAAAGTTAGTTTCCATCGCTTCAGGAAGTGTTTTATCGCGTTTTGGGTTGTCATGGTTCGTGATAAAATGCATTGGGACGCGACAACCGAAAAGGGGGCCTACTGACCTGATCATCGCGTTTCAAGGAGGCCTACCGCGTTTCATTTGATCGCGTATCGCGATGGTATGTGCCGCGAAACGCGACATGAGGCGGTTTCCAGCTTTTTGTCTTCAACTATAAATACACGTTTTTTACCCCTAATTAGGGTTATGCAATTTTTATTCCGGACTTTAGCCTACTGCAACTTTAGTTACGAATTTCCTTGTCTTTCTACACTATTTTACAAGGGGTTAAGCTGCTTTAACATTCGTGGTTAGTTTTGATTCTCAGTTTATTTGTTTACTTTCAATTTCAATTAATTCAATGATCATGTTTAATTCTTCTTCTTATTTATTTGTTATTTACTTTAACATGAGTAACTAAATATCTAGTATTCACTTAGATGCATGAACCTAGGTGATGGATTGCGATCTTTTGGTTAATAACAATTGCTTTTAATTACACAATTTTATGTCTAGCTAAGATCCACCGTTATTAAAGCTTATTGATTGTTAGATCACGGAAGTTATTGATTAACTAACGATGGTTAAATTGATTAATAGCTTTTACTAGATTATTGAACGTGAATAATTTAGGAATACGTGAGATTTTATGAGGGACACCGATAATAAAGTTAAATGTATAGTGATTGAACTTGAAATTAGTTGCGATAATTGTGAGGTTGTAAGGGACACCAAACCAACCTAAATTAGATTATAATCTTGAGTAATTTCATTGTGAATTGGTTAGTAATTCTAGGTTAACGACAGTTATACTTAGGTTATTAGTCTTAAACTGTAGGAATCGACAGATAAATACAGTGTCACATTATTACAATTGTTTAATTAACGGGTTTAACCGAGCAATCCTAGCCTAGGGAATTGTAGCTAAGTGGATACGTTTATTTCCTATTGAATTAAGTTTAATTTTCTTTTGCGTTAAATTAGTTTTACAAACAAAAACCCCCTTTTAAATCTTAGAATAATTAATAGTTCAAGTTTTCAATTACCTGCTCTCTGTGGAACGAATTGGTCAGATACTTGTTGTAACGACCCGCACTTTTTCGATCGTTATATACTTATAAGATTAATATTTACATAAATTAAACCTTACCAACATGATAAGCAATCCAAATTGTTGAGACTTATGTTTTTGAAAAGAGTTTTACACAACGTTTGACCGTCTAGTTTGACCGATGATATCACGAACTATACAATATATGATAATTATACGTTTGTGTATATATATGTATATATACATATTTAACATGATTAATGAATGTTTTAATATCTCATTTTGTATTAATAACAATAAGTTATAAGTATATTTTGAAACTACTAACTTAAGTTTTCAAACCGATAACCATACGTAACGTTAATTGACATAAATACTTATAATCTATAATGTTATACATATATCGTATAAGTAATGTATTTAATCACTTTTAAAGACTTAAATACATAAAACCATATAAGTGTATTCACAAAAGATAGCTATATTTGAATCCTCATTCCATTTTTCACAAAATTTCTATACGTATATCTAGAGTATTTGTACTCGTATCATACCTAGCTTCTATACGTATTTACTATTGGTATATACACATCAAATCACCACCTAACCAGCCCATGTTCATGCCTTATGTATAAGGTAATCACTTTTGTATGATTGTTTGACAAATACATAAGATTACAAGCTTGAGAATTTTGTCTTGCTTCCCCCCTTTGTCACGTTTTTAAAGGCCTTCAAGGATCCTCATTTTGATTCATTTCAACTTCAAATTTCTTAAGCTAAACACACACTCTCTCTTACCCTTTGAACTCCATAACAATCCAGCAAGAAACCTTAAAGATCTAGCCATAAAAACCTTACTTAAACACCATAAGAAAACCATACAAAAACACTTCAAGAAATCCTTCCAAGAACACAAACTTACTTCCAATCTTTCATCCACTTCCATCACCCTTTTGATTCTAGGTTCTTACTCCTCTTTTACAGCAACCTTGTCCAAGGAACTTGAGGTAGAATCTATGTTCATAACCTTATTCGATTCATATATATATAGCTATCTTATTTTGTGGTATAAAAGTTTAACAACAAGAACATAGTTTGAATGTTTTCAAACTTGTTTGCAAACTAAATAGATCCTTCTAACTTAACTTTTAAAATACTTCAAGACCTGTAATATAACTTAAATATATGTTAACTTAACAAGGTATAACTTGGTTTTTCAAAGAATACCTTAAAAACTGTTTTTACGACGTCGGAGTGCAACCGGGGACTGTTTTGGGTTGGATAATTAAAAACCATCTTAAACTTTGAATTGAAGGTTTATGTTCTGGAAAAACGATTTTTACTATGAATATGATAACACATAAAAATTTCATGATTTAATTCAAAGTATAAGTATTTTTAGAAAAATAATCATTTAAGGTTGTTTACATAAAGGAAAATGTTTAACTTCATAAGTTTCACTAAAGTTTCACCTATGCCCTGTGATTTTGAATACAAACCAAGGTATTTTCAGTTCATAGTCTTAAAGAGGGACTCGATCCAAGGAGATGGCAAGTTGAATCAACAAAAACGGATTTGTAACGAAGAAACTATGACCGAAACAAAATTGGTTATCCAAGGCTTGTTTAACTTCGGGATTAATTGGGAAAAATTTATATAAATCACATATTTCTAAGATAACATGATATTTTATATTTATGTACTCATAATTCAATTTTATATGGTTCAGGATCACCCGTAAACAACACGAGAAGATTAATCATAAGATCCCATGTTTGTAGGCAACACGTCATTTGACAACACCGGTACTTCATGTACGCAACACGTCATTTGACAACACCGGTACCGTGGGTCAAGATTAATCTCGACCAATACATATACGATGGGGTTTTATTTATTTCGTTGGGGGTCGTATTTATTTCATTGCGGGTATATTAAACATCTAAAAATGAACCATTAAAATTGAATTACTAACATCGAACTGCTAACTACGGACTAAGGAATTATTCAAAGTATTAAAAGTATAAACAAGTATATATATGTGACGGTATTGATATATTATATATGGATAGGTTCGTGATATCAATCGGAGACCGAGTCAAATTACATATCTTCAAGACGAAAGTGAGTATATAGTCCCACTTTTAAACTCTAAATATTTCGGGATGAGAATACATGTATTTTATGTTTTACATTATGGACACAAGTAACTGAAAAATATATTCTACGTTGAGTTGTACCACTGGCATACTTCCCTGTAGCTTGGTAACTAATATTTACAGCGGTATTGTAAACGCGAATCCTGTTGATAGATCTATCGGGCCTGACAACCCCAACCGGACTGGACGACCAGTATTCAACGGTTGCACAGTACTTCGTTTCGTGACTACACTTGGTACAGTGTAGTAAGATTTCATATTAAAGGGAATATGCGACGTGATTAATTGTTAAGTATGGTTACCAAGTGCTCAACCACTTAGAATATTTTTATTAAACTGTTTATATACGAAATCTTGTGGTCTATATATATATATTGCTGCCGGCATTAAACCTATATCTCACCAACTTTATGTTGACCTTTTTAAAACATGTCTATTCTCAGGTGATTACTAAAGCTTCCGCTGCATCATGTTGAACCTAAGCAGGATCTTGCGTACTCATATTTGTGTCAAAAATAAAACTGCATATCCGAGGATTTGTGTTGTAAAATATGCTAGAAACCGTGTTGTTATCATTATTTGTAAAGTTTGTAAGTCGAAGATTATCGCTAAACGATAATCATCTTTTTATTGTCTAAAGCTTGTAACAAAAATAATGGTTGTGGTTTGTAATGTGAAATATATGCAGTTTTCTTTCAAAAATGTCTCATATAGAGGTCAATACCTCGCAATGAAATCATACGTTATCTAACGCGTTCTTATGGTTAAGGACGGGTTATGACACTTGTTAATTACTACACGAACTGGTTATAGTTGCCTATATTGTGTGATAATCGATAGGTATTTAGCTAATAATTTAGAGTACGAAATTACACATCAACTTTTTGGCGCCGCTGCCGGGGAGCGGTGTAATTTTTGGAAATTTGGTTAAGCTTTTGATTATTCGATCCTTTTGTGAGAAGCAATTCTTGCAAAAGTTACTTTCTGTTTTATTATTTTTGTTTGGATTTACGCGCGGGTTTTGTTGTGGTGTGATCGTAGGTTAGGTACAAAAATCTCTGGAACCGTCTAGAGTTTACTACACACGCAGCAAAGCTAAGGAAGAACAAGAAATCTCCGAGTATTTCACTGAGTTACCTTTTTATATTCCGGATTTTGAGTATATTAAGGAAGAAGTTACCATGGCTGAAGGAGCAGAAGGACAAACTATGGAAGCATTGATGAAAGCCACGCGAGCTGGCTGTAGTGACCCAAACTTTTCCGAACTCTTCTATGATTATATATATACATGAAAACTATATTTGCATGATTAAATGTTTCCAACATGTTAAGCAATCAAACTTGTTAATACTTGGTTAATTGAAACGGAAATTTTGTAAATATTTGATCACCCAGTTTGACCGATGATTCACGAACGCTATAAGTGGTATATGACATGATGTTACATATATGAATAAATATATATGTTTAACATGATAAAATGATAAGTAAATATATTATTAGGTGCGTCAACAATGAACTACATAAGTAAAAACAAGACTACTAACTTAAGAATTTCGAAACGAGACATATACGTAACGGTTATCGTTGTAACGATATTTTAATGTATATATATCATATTAAGATATATACATATATCATGTTAACATGATAGTATAATAATTTAACATCTCATTTGATATAATAAACAATGAATTAACAAGATTAAATGAGATCGTTAACTTAAGGACTTCAAAACAAATCAAAACATGTAACGACTAACGATGACTTAACGACTCATTTAAAATGTATATACTTATAATGTTTTTAAATGTATTTGAACACTTCTGAAAGACTTCAAGACATATACCAAAGTACTTTCAGTTAACAAAAATGCTTACAGTTACATTCTCGTTCAGTTTCGTCAACAATTCTACTCGTATGCACCCGTATACGTACTCGTAGAATATACAGCTTCTAGATGTATGTACTATTGGTATATACACTCCAATTATCAGCTCTTAGCAGCCCTTGTGAGTCACCTAACACATGTGGGAACCATCATTTGGCAACTAGCATAAAATATCTCATAAAACTACAAAAATTTGGTAAATCATTCATGACTTTTTACAAGTAAACAAAATTACATATCCTTTATATCTAATCCATATACCAATGACCAAAAACACCTACAAACACTTTCATTCTTCAGTTTTCTTCATCTAATGAATCTCTCTCAAGTTCTATCTTCAAGTTCTAAGTGTTCTTCATAAATTTCAAAAGTTCTATTTCATAAAAATCAAGAATACTTCCAAGATTGCAAGTTTACTTCCAAGTTTTCTAAATCCATTCCAAGTGATCATCCAACCTCAAGAAATCTTTGTTTCTTACAGTAGGTTATCTTTCTAATTCAAGGTAATAATCATATTAAAACTTTGGTTCAATTTCTATAACTATAACAATCTTTTTTCGAGTGAAAATCTTACTTGAACTTGTTTTCGTGTCATGATTCTGCTTCAAGAATTGTCAAGCCATCCAAGGATCCTTTGAAGCTAGATCCATTTTTCTCATTTCCAGTAGGTTTATCCAAGGATCTTGAGGTAGTAATGATGTTCGTAACATCATTCGATTCTTGCATAAAAAGCTGTCTTATTTTACGATACAAACTTGTAATCACTAGAACATAGTTTAGTTAATTCTAAACTTGTTCGCAAATAAAGTTAATCCTTCTAACTAGACTTTTAAAATCAACTAAACACATGTTCTATATCTATATGATATGCTAACTTAATTATTTGAAACCGGGAAACACGAAGAACACCGTAAAACTGGATATACGCCGTCGTAGCTACAATCGGGGGCTGTTTTGGTTGGGATAATTAAAAGCTATGAAGAACTTTGATTTAAAAGCTAGATTTATGGAAAAATGATTTTTCTTATGAACATGGAACTATATCCAAAAATCATGGTTAAACTCAAAGTGATAGTATGTTTTTCAAAATGGTCATCAAGATGTCGTTCTTTCGACGGAAATGACTACCTTTTACTAAACGACTTAGAAATTGTATTTCCGACTATAAACTCATACTTTTTCTGTTTAGTTTCAAAAATATAAGTTCAATACGAAACCGTGGCCGCTTGAATCACTCAAAACGGATTAGAAACGAAGAAATGGCGAGTAAAACTAGATTGGTAAAAACTACATATTTTAGCTACGTGAAACTTTGTAACAAATCTATTCCAACCATAACTTAATCAACTTGTATTATATATTATGTAATCTTGAGATACCATAGACACGTATACAATGTTTCGACCTATCATGTCGACACATCTATATATATTTCGGAACAACCATAGACACTCTATATGTGAATGTGGGAGTTGGCTATACAGGGTTGAGGTTGATTCCAAAATATATATAGTTTGAGTTGTGATCAATACGGAGATATGTATACACTGGGTCGTGGATTGATTCAAGATATATATTATGTTATTCATGTACGACAAATTATGGAACTTCTAACTTCGGACCGCTAACTGGACAACTAAAAATCATCAACACGTAATAAAGAAAATATTGTGAATATGTTTTGATCATATTTTGATATATGCATATATTGTTATAGGTTCGTGAATCAACCCGTGGCCAAGTCAATTTCTCGATGAAGTAATATTTGGTGAAAGTGAGTTATAGTCCCACTTTTAAAAATCTAAATATTTTTGGGATGAGAATACATGCAGTTTTATAAATGCTTTACAAAATAGACACAAGTATGTGAAACTACTTTCTATGGTTGAATGATCGAATTTGGATATACCCCTTTTAGCTTGGTAGCCTAAGAATTAGGGAACGTACACCCTAATTGACGCGAATCCTAAAGATAGATCTATCGGGCCCAACAAGCCCCATCCAAAGTACCGGATGTTTTAGTACTTCGATATTAATCAGGTCCGAGGTAGTTCCGGAATGATTGGGGATATTCTATATGCATTTTGTTAATGTCGGTTACCAGGTGTTCACCATATGAATGATTTTTATCTCTAAGTACGATGCGAAATGCCTGCTTGAAATGGTTATTATGAAAAATGAAATCTTGTGGTCTATTATTATTATGATTTGATATATGTAGGAATTAAACCTATAACTCACCAACATTTTTGTTGACATTTAAAGCATGTTTATTCTCAGGTGATTATTAAGAGCTTCCGCTGTCGCATGCTAAAATAAGGACAAGTTTTGGAGTCCATGTTGTATGATATTGTGTAAAAACTGCATTCAAGAAACGTATTTCGATGTAATATATTTGTATTGTAAACCATTATGAAATGGTCGTGTGTAAACGGGATATTCTAGATTATCATTATTTGATAATCTACGTAAAGCTTTTTAAGCCTTTATTGATGAAGTAAAGGTTATGGTTTGTTTTAAAAATGAATGCAGTCTTTGAAAAACGTCTCATATAGAGGTCAAAACCTCGCAACGAAATCAATTAATATGGAACGTTTTTAATCAATAAGAACGGGACATTTCAGTTGGTATCCGAGCGTTGGTCTTAGAGAACCAGAAATTTGCATTAGTGTGTGTCTAACCGAGTTTGGTAGGATGCATTAGTGAGTCTGGACTTCGACCGTGTTTATTTGAAACATGATTGCTTAACACATTTTGTTGGAAACTATATATTTAACATGTGAATATTATGTGATATATAAATCTCTTAACATGTTTAATATTATGTGATAGATGTCTACCTCTAATGCAAGTCCCATTGACTCGCCTGTTAATAATGAAGAGTCAAATGTAAATTGGCATGATTCGTGGACTGATTCACAAGATTCCGAAGAGGAACCGGAAGAAGAATCGGAACCGGAGGAGGAGGAACCGGAGGAAGAAGTAGAACCTGTGGGAGAAATAATAAAACGGATAAGTAACAGAAAATCCTCAACCAACCGACCAAAGTTAATTATGGTCAATGGTGTTTCCGCCAAGGAAGCAAAGTATTGGGAGGATTATCAATTCTCCGATGAATCGGATCCCGACGAGGATTCCGATAAGGTTATAGAAATTACCTCAACACAATTTAATAAGGCAAAAGAGAACAATAAGGGAAAGGGAATAAAAATAGAGAAATCTGATTCCAAACCCGATGAACTTTATATGTATCGTCAACACCCGTGTTTCTTAAGATGTGACAATAACCCGGGAACCTCTAAACCACCAGGTTTTTCTAGACCAATGTGGCATATCCCTAGAAACTTAGCAAAACGTACCAAAACCGAAGAAGAAGAAGAAGAAGAAACGAGCGAGTCGGAATAAGATAGTTGTATTCGTGCGGTGTAATATATGTAATATAGTGTGCTTATGTTTTACAATATATGTAAAAATTGCTTGTATTAATATGTATCTTTTATGAATCTAACTCTTGTCTATTTTACAGTATAAAAACAAAATGGTTAGACAACCCAATATTTTAGAAGACTTACCCGGAGACATGATTGATGAAATATTGTCTAGAGTCGGTCAGAACTCCGCAGCACAACTATTTTCGGTGAAATCAGTTTGTAAGACATTCGAAGAACGTTCCAAGAATGTCTTGGTTTATAAAAGGCTTTCGTTCGAAAGGTGGGGGACCTCAGATTGGGGAGTCCCTAAGTTAAACCGTGTTTACCTTGACACATATAATGCGGGAAACCCAAATGTTATTTTACGCAAAGGGTTAAGAAATTATTTTGACTCAATGTATCCGAATATAGGACTTCGTGATTTAGAAAAAGCGGCTAACATGCAACATAAAGAAGCATGTTATGCCTACGGATTAGTAATGTTCGCTTCTCACCAAAGTGAGAACATGGACATCGGGCTACAGTTGTTAAACAAAACATTCTCACAAGTAACGGAGTCGGTAATTAGGGTAAGAAATGAAGTTTTTATTTTATTACGAGACTGTTGGTCATTACGTAACCTTCGTCCTTTTGACGACGTTACAACACGTTGTCTTACTATCGGTCACAACGGATATGTTCCACAAAACCAAGGATGGGAAGTGGTATTGGTAAAACCAGAATGCATGACGTGTTTCTGGACGTATGAATTACGTGTCCTTATTGCCTTTGCGGAATGTCTTGCGCGTAACTAGAATTATCTTCGCAACTACTTTGTATCAAGTTTTTATGTGCTATATTTTATGCTATATGTAAAATAGTGGTATTGTAAGTTTGCAAGTTATTGTATAAAAGTTTGAATATGATATATGTATTTTTTTTTTCTACGATTAGTTTTTCATATAGAATTGTAGTAGTTGAAATGGTATGTTAGCTACCAAGTATGAACTTAACGGGTAGGTACTACCCGAATTAAATATTCTAAAATGCTAATATGAAGAAAGAGCTTTTATAAATAAGTTCATATTATGCTACGAAATACTATTGGCTACTCTTGATATTCTATATGATTAACTCGTTTCTTTTGGCTATTTTTGAAGGAAATGGCACCAACCACTCGACATACCATGAATATGACCGAAGAAGATTTCCGTACCTTTCTTGCTGCGAACATAGCCGCAATACAGGCCGCGATGCATAACAACAATAACTCTGAAACTAGCAACGGAACAAACGCCGCGAGAACTCGTGTCGGATGTTCCTACAAAGAATTCACTGCCTGCAAACCGTTGGAATTCGATGGAACCGAGGGTCCAATCGGATTAAAACGATGGACTGAAAAGGTCGAATCGGTATTTGCTATCAGCAAGTGTGCTGAAGATGACAAAGTGAAATACGCTACGCATACCTTCACAGGTGCTGCGTTAACATGGTGGAATACCTACCTCGAGCAGGTGGGACAAGATGCTGCTTACTCACTACTGTGGTCTGCATTCAAGCACTTAGTAAACGAGAAATACCGTCCCAGGAACGAGGTCAATAACCTCAAGGCGGAGCTTAGAGGATTACAAACGCAAGGTTTCGACATTACCACGTATGAACGGAGATTCACAGAATTGTGCCTATTGTGTCCAAGAGCGTTCGAAGATGAAGAAGAGAAGATCGACGCGTTTGTGAAAGGGTTACCGGAAAGGATCCAGGAAGATGTGAGTTCAAACGACCCTACCTCCATACAAAAGGCAAGTCGAATGGCTCACAAGCTCATAAACCAGATCCAAGGGAGAAGGAATAATCAAGCAACCGAAGAGGTCAACACGAAACCACTCAAGAGAAAGTGGGAAGAAACCAGTGACAGGGGTTACGAATATAACAACAACAATAACTATCGTGTCAACAACCAACCCCAAAATTACAACAACAAACGCACCATTTTTCGCAACAACCGCAACAAAAATCATCCCAACAACAACAACTACAACAATCGTTCCAACAACAACCGTTTCAACAACAATAAAAATCCTAACAACAACCTCAATAACAACAATGGCAACAACAATCAGAACAATAAATGTCCAAGATGTGAAGAGAATCACTCAAGGTTCTGCCAGAAATTTTGCACCAAGTGTAAAAGAACTGGTCATGGCGCAGTAAAGTGTGAGGTCTACGGACCGAAGTTTAACAAGACTAATGGGACAAATAGTGTTGGATCAAATAATGCCAACGTTGTTTGTTTTAAATGTGGAAAACCGGGCCACATGATCAGAAGTTGCCCAAACCAAGGGAATACTAATGGGCAAAACCGTGGAAGAGTCTTCAACATCAACGGAGCAGAAGCACAGGAAGACCCGGAGCTTGTTACGGGTACGTTTCTTATTGACGATAAACCTGCTTATGTTTTATTTGATTCGGGTGCGGATAAGAGCTATATGAGTAGAGATTTTTGTGCTAAATTAAATGGTCCATTGACGTCTATGAATAATAAATTTTTACTCGAACTAGCAAACGGTAACTTAATGTCAGCAGATAAGATATGTCGGGATCGTGAAATTAAACTGGTTGGAGAAGTATTTAAGATAAATTTGATACCAGTAGTGTTAGGGAGTTTTGATGTGATAATAGGCATGGATTGGATGAAAAAGGAGAGAGCAGAGGTCGTGTGTTACGAAAATGCGATTCGCATTGTACGAGAAAAAGGAAAACCTTTAATGGTGTACGGAGAAAAGAGCAACGCAAAGTTAAATCTTATTAGTAACCTGAAGGCGCAAAAACTAATAAGAAAAGGTTGCTATGCCATTTTAGCACATGTCGAGAAGGTGCAAACCGAAGAAAAGAACATCAATGATGTTCCCATCGCAAAAGAATTTCCTGACGTATTTCCGAAAGAATTACCAGGACTACCTCCACATCGATCCGTTGAATTTCAAATAGATCTTGTACCAGGAGCTGCACCAATAGCTCGTGCTCCATACAGACTCGCACCCAGCAAAATGAAGGAACTCCAAAGTCAATTACAAGAACTTTTGGAGCGTGGTTTCATTCGACCAAGCACATCACCATGGGGAGCACCGGTGTTATTTGTCAAGAAGAAGGATGGTTCATTCAGATTGTGTATTGACTACAGAGAGTTGAACAAACTCACCATCAAGAACCGTTATCCATTACCGAGAATCGACGACTTATTTGATCAACTACAAGGCTCGTCGGTTTATTCGAAGATTGATTTACGTTCCGGGTATCATCAAATGCGGGTGAAGGAAGACGATATTCCGAAGACTGCTTTCAGAACACGTTACGGTCATTACGAGTTTATGGTCATGCCGTTTGGCTTAACTAATGCACCAGCTGTGTTCATGGATCTCATGAACCGAGTGTGTGGACCATACCTTGACAAGTTTGTCATTGTTTTCATCGATGACATAATTATTTACTCAAAGAATGATCAAGAGCACGAAGAACATTTGAGAAAAGTGTTAGAAGTATTGAGGAAGGAAGAATTGTACGCTAAGTTTTCAAAGTGTGCATTTTGGTTGGAAGAAGTTCAATTACTCGGTCACATAGTGAACAAAGAAGGTATTAAGGTGGATCCAGCCAAGATTGAAACTGTTGAAAAGTGGGAAACCCCGAAAACTCCGAAGCATATACGCTAATTTTTAGGATTGGCTGGTTACTACAGAAAATTCATCCAAGATTTTTCCAAAATAGCAAAACCCTTGACTGCATTAACGCATAAAGGGAAGAAATTTGAATGGAAGGATGAACAAGAGAAAGCGTTTCAATTGTTAAAGAAAAAGCTAACTACGGCACCTATATTGTCATTGCCAAAAGGGAATGATGATTTTGTAGTTTATTGTGACGCTTTGAAGCAAGCTCTTGGTTGTGTATTGATGCAACGAACGAAGGTAATTGCTTATGCGTCTAGACAATTGAAGATTCACGAGCAAAATTATACGACTCACGATTTGGAATTAGGCGCAGTTGTTTTTGCATTAAAGACTTGGAGGCATTACTTATATGGGGTCCAAAGTATTATATATACCGACCATAAAAGTCTCCAACACATATTTAATCAGAAGCAACTGAATATGAGACAGCGCAGGTGGATTGAATTGTTGAATGATTACGATTTTGAGCTTCGATATCACCCGGGGAAGGTGAATGTGGTAGCCGACGCTTTGAGTAGAAAGGACAGAGAACCTATACGGGTAAAAGCTATGAATATAATTATTCGTGCTAACCTTACTACTCAAATAAAAGAAGCGCAACAGGGAGTTGTAAAGGAAGGGAATTTGAAAAGTGAAATACCCAAAGCATCGGAGAAACATCTTAATATTCGGGAAGATGGAACCCGATATAGGGCTGAAAGAATTTGGGTACCAAAGTTTGGAGATGTGAGAGAAATGGTACTTAAGGAGGCACATAAAACCAGATATTCAATACATCCCGGAACGGGAAAGATGTACAAGGATCTTAAGAAACATTTCTGGTGGCCGGGTATGAAAGCCGATATTGCAAGATATGTAAGAGAATGTTTGACATGTTCTAAAGTCAAAGCTGAACATCAGAAACCATCAGGTCTATTTCAACAACCTGAAATCCCGGAATGGAAATGGGAAAACATTACCATGGATTTCATTACTAAATTGCCAAGGACTGCAAGTGGTTATGATACTATTTGGGTAATAGTCGATCGTCTCACCAAATCAGCACGTTTTCTGCCAATAAGAGAAGATGATAAAATGGAGAAGCTGGCGCGATTATACTTAAAAGAAGTTGTTTCCAGACATGGAATACCTGTCTCTATTATCTCTGATAGAGATGGCAGATTTGTTTCAAGGTTCTGGCAAACATTACAACAAGCGTTAGGGACTCGTCTAGACATGAGTACTGCCTATCATCCACAAACTGATGGGCAAAGCGAAAGGACGATACAAACCTTGGAAGACATGCTACGAGCATGTGTTATTGATTTTGGAAACGGTTGGGATCGACATCTACCGTTAGCAGAATTTTCCTACAACAACAGTTACCATTCGAGTATAGAGATGGTGCCATTTGAGGCACTTTATGGTAGAAAGTGCAGGTCTCCGATTTGTTGGAATGAAGTGGGGGATAGACAAATTACGGGTGCAGAGATTATTCAAGAAACTACCGAGAAAATCATTCAAATTCAGCAACGATTGAAAACCGCCCAAAGTCGACAAAAGAGTTACGCGGACCTTAAAAGAAAAGATATAGAATTTGAAATTGGAGAGATGGTCATGCTTAAAGTTGCACCTTGGAAAGGCGTTGTTCGATTTGGTAAACGGGGGAAACTAAATCCAAGGTACATTGGACCATTCAAAATTATTGATCGTGTCGGACCAGTAGCTTATCGACTCGAGTTACCTCAACAACTAGCTGCTGTACATAACACTTTCCACGTCTCGAATTTGAAGAAATGTTTTGCTAAAGAAGATCTCACTATTCCGTTAGACGAAATCAAAATCAACGAAAAACTTCAATTCATTGAAGAACCCGTCGAAATAATGGATAGTGAGGTTAAAAGACTCAAGCAAAATACATTTAAAATTGTTAAGGTTCGATGGAATGCTCGTAGAGGACCTGAGTTCACCTGGGAACGTGAAAGTCAGATGAAGAAGAAATACCCGCACTTATTTCCATAAGATGAGCCAACACCTTCAATCGCTTAAAATTTCGGGACGAAATTTATTTAACGGGTAGGTACTGTAGTGACCCAAACTTTTCCGAACTCTTCTATGATTATATATATACATGAAAACTATATTTGCATGATTAAATGTTTCCAACATGTTAAGCAATCAAACTTGTTAATACTTGGTTAATTGAAACGGAAATTTTGTAAATATTTGATCACCCAGTTTGACCGATGATTCACGAACGCTATAAGTGGTATATGACATGATGTTACATATATGAATAAATATATATGTTTAACATGATAAAATGATAAGTAAATATATCATTAGGTGTGTCAACAATGAACTACATAAGTAAAAACAAGACTACTAACTTAAGAATTTCGAAACGAGACATATACGTAACGGTTATCGTTGTAACGATATTTTAATGTATATATATCATATTAAGATATATACATATAACATGTTAACATGATAGTATAATAATTTAACATCTCATTTGATATAATAAACAATGAATTAACAAGATTAAATGAGATCGTTAACTTAAGGACTTCAAAACAAATCAAAACATGTAACGACTAACGATGACTTAACGACTCATTTAAAATGTATATACTTATAATGTTTTTAAATGTATTTGAACACTTTTGAAAGACTTCAAGACATATACCAAAGTACTTTCAGTTAACAAAAATGCTTACAGTTACATTCTCGTTCAGTTTCGTCAACAATTCTACTCGTATGCACCCGTATACGTACTCGTAGAATATACAGCTTCTAGATGTATGTACTATTGGTATATACACTCCAATTATCAGCTCTTAGCAGCCCTTGTGAGTCACCTAACACATGTGGGAACTATCATTTGGAAAATAGCATGAAATATCTCATAAAACTACAAAAATTTGGTAAATCATTCATGACTTTTTACAAGTAAACAAAATTACATATCCTTTATATCTAATCCATATACCAACGACCAAAAACACCTAAAAACACTTTCATTCTTCAGTTTTCTTCATCTAATGAATCTCTCTCAAGTTCTATCTTCAAGTTCTAAGTGTTCTTCATAAATTTCAAAAGTTCTAGTTCATAAAAATCAAGAATACTTCCAAGATTGCAAGTTTACTTCCAAGTTTTCTAAATCCATTCCAAGTGATCATCCAACCTCAAGAAATCTTTGTTTCTTACAGTAGGTTATCTTTCTAATTCAAGGTAATAATCATATTAAAACTTTGGTTCAATTTCTATAACTATAACAATCTTTTTTCGAGTGAAAATCTTACTTGAACTTGTTTTCGTGTCATGATTCTGCTTCAAGAATTGTCAAGCCATCCAAGGATCCTTTGAAGCTAGATCCATTTTTCTCATTTCCAGTAGGTTTATCCAAGGATCTTGAGGTAGTAATAATGTTCGTAACATCATTCGATTCTTGCATAAAAAGCTGTCTTATTTTACGATACAAACTTGTAATCACTAGAACATAGTTTAGTTAATTCTAAACTTGTTCGCAAATAAAGTTAATCCTTCTAACTAGACTTTTAAAATCAACTAAACACATGTTCTATATCCATATGATATGCTAACTTAATTATTTGAAACCGGGAAACACGAAGAACACCGTAAAACTGGATATACGCCGTCGTAGCTACAACCGGGGGCTGTTTTGGTTGGGATAATTAAAAGCTATGAAGAACTTTGATTTAAAAGCTAGATTTCTGTAAAAATGATTTTTCTTATGAACATGGAACTATATCCAAAAATCATGGTTAAACTCAAAGTGATAGTATGTTTTTCAAAATGGTCATCAAGATGTCGTTCTTTCGACGGAAATGACTACCTTTTACTAAACGACTTGGAAATTGTATTTCCGACTATAAACTCATACTTTTTCTGTTTAGTTTCAAAAATATAAGTTCAATACGAAACCGTGGCCGCTTGAATCACTCAAAACGGATTAGAAACGAAGAAATTGCGAGTAAAACTAGATTGGTAAAAACTACATATTTTAGCTACGTGAAACTTTGTAACAAATCTATTCCAACCATAACTTAATCAACTTGTATTATATATTATGTAATCTTGAGATACCATAGACACGTATACAATGTTTCGACCTATCATGTCGACACGTCTATATATATTTCGGAACAACCATAGACACTCTATATGTGAATGTGGGAGTTGGCTATACAGGGTTGAGGTTGATTCCAAAATATATATAGTTTGAGTTGTGATCAATACGGAGATATGTATACACTGGGTCGTGGATTGATTCAAGATATATATTATGTTATTCATGTACGACAAATTATGGAACTTCTAACTTCGGACCGCTAACTGGACAACTAAAAATCATCAACACGTAATAAAGAAAATATTGTGAATATGTTTTGATCATATTTTGATATATGCATATATTGTTATAGGTTCGTGAATCAACCCGTGGCCAAGTCAATTTCTCGACGAAGTAATATTTGGTGAAAGTGAGTTATAGTCCCACTTTTAAAAATCTAAATATTTTTGGGATGAGAATACATGCAGTTTTATAAATGCTTTACAAAATAGACACAAGTATGTGAAACTACTTTCTATGGTTGAATGATCGAATTTGGATATACCCCTTTTAGCTTGGTAGCCTAAGAATTAGGGAACGTACACCCTAATTGACGCGAATCCTAAAGATAGATCTATCGGGCCCAACAAGCCCCATCCAAAGTACCGGATGTTTTAGTACTTCGATATTAATCAGGTCCGAGGTAGTTCCGGAATGATTGGGGATATTCTATATGCATTTTGTTAATGTCGGTTACCAGGTGTTCACCATATGAATGATTTTTATCTCTAAGTACGATGCGAAATGCCTGCTTGAAATGGTTATTATGAAAAATGAAATCTTGTGGTCTATTATTATTATTATGATTTGATATATGTAGGAATTAAACCTATAACTCACCAACATTTTTGTTGACATTTAAAGCATGTTTATTCTCAGGTGATTATTAAGAGCTTCCGCTGTCGCATGCTAAAATAAGGACAAGTTTTGGAGTCCATGTTGTATGATATTGTGTAAAAACTGCATTCAAGAAACGTATTTCGATGTAATATATTTGTATTGTAAACCATTATGAAATGGTCGTGTGTAAACGGGATATTCTAGATTATCATTATTTGATAATCTACGTAAAGCTTTTTAAGCCTTTATTGATGAAGTAAAGGTTATGGTTTGTTTTAAAAATGAATGCAGTCTTTGAAAAACGTCTCATATAGAGGTCAAAATGTAACGACCCGGAAATTTCCGATCAAATTTAACCCATAAGCTTTATATGTTTCCGACACGATAAGCAAAATCTGTAATGTTGAGTCTCGAAAGTTTTAAAAATCTATATTCATGTAATCAAATTACCCTTTGGCTAATCCTCGTGATTCACGAACAATTGTTATTAATAAAATATATATAAAGATATATAACTTGAAACTTTAAAAATATAAGTTGAACATTAGAATTAAATAAGTGAAATAAGATACAAAATCATTTAAGTACAACTTAAAATAAATTTATATGATTACTATATATAATTAATATTATGTGCATACTGTAATATATATATATATTGTATAAATATTTATTTATATATATATATATTATATAATTAGTATTATTAATATACCTAATTATTAGTTATTAATTATCAAATATTAGAATTATGAATATTATTAGCATTATTATAATTAGTATTATTAATATCAATAACAATATTGTAAATTTTATAATTATTATTATTATTATCAATATTTTAATTATTTATATCATTATTATTAGTACCATTATGATCATTAATATTATTATTGTTATTATTGTTATTATTGTATTATTAGTATTATATATTTATTATTAATGATATTTTATTTATTACCATGTTTAATTATTATTATTAACATAAATTAATTCGGATAATAAAAATTAAAAGCAGATACAGATAATTAGGCGTAATTTAGGTCTTTATCATTTTTTTTTCTTTTATTTTTATCTGTTGCTATCAAAGACTTCTTTTCTGTATATGATTCGTGTCGATTACATTTGCTAAAGGACAACTGATTAATTTAGAATGTTAGACAAGTGGCCATTCGATTCTTTCAGTATAATTATCAAATATCATTTTCAGTATAAGGAATTTAACCGAAATTCATGTATATAAACTGTATCGCTTGTGACTTCTGGTCGATCTCAGCCTCTTTATAAGATACCATTCAATCGTTTTCTTCACCCTATATATCAATTACGAATACCTTTAAACAGAATCAAAATTAACTCAGTTGAATTTTTTTTTATATATATTCATCGATAAACCTCTGTTCTTGCAACTTTTATTCAAAACCTCGAATACGATTTTAACTTCAAAAACTAAAAATGTAGTTATCTTAGGAATCCTCTAAGAAATCTATCTGCAAGTTTTCAACTCTTAATTCGTTTCAGTTAATTAGAATTTGGAAGACAAAGTTTATGTATCAAAGAGGCAAACGAAGTGTTTATTGTAAAATTCGAGTTCAGTTAAAGGTTTTAGATTCAATTAATGTTACCAACAGTTTATAGGATTGAACTGAAATCGTTTTCATGTTGCAAGTCTAGTCTAAAACATCTTTAATTTTCAGAACTGATTTCGAGTTCAAACTCAGGTTCTTCGTAATAGGAGTTCCTGCTATTGCGAGTTTTTTTTTAAAACATTCTGTTAAACCAAGCTCCACAACATTTGAATGTTTTTATTTTAATTGTGATAACTAAATCAAACAATCAATTTGATGTTAGAAGGTTACTGGGTCGATTGGATTTTTGACAAAGGAGATAAAAAGGAAACCGAATAATAAAACGGGTTATCTTTATTTCGAAATGATATTAATAAGAAAAACACACAGCAGCGTAATGGTTAAGGGTTAGTGTCGGGAAGCTAGGGGTCGCAGGTTCGATCCCCTGCAAGGATGTTTTTTTTGACAAACTAGTTGAGGTAGTCTTATCTTTCATATTATCCTTATTATTATTATCAATATCATTATTATTATTGTTATTATTATTGAAATAAGTATTATTAGTGTTAATATTATTATTAATATTACCATTATTATAAAAGTATTATTATCATGGTTATTAAAATCATTATTATTACTAATATTGTTAATATCATTTTTTTACTAAAAATATAAAAATTATCATTTCAGTAAAGTTATTATTATTATCATTATTATTATTATTATTATTATTATTATTATTATTATTATTATTATTATCATTATTATTATTATTATTATTATCATCATCATTTTTATTATTAAAGGTATTAAAACTATCATTTGAATTAAAATTAACATTTTAAATAAGATTACTTTTATTATTAAATCTATCTTTTTATAAAAAAAAAAAATTATTATTATACTCATTATTTTTATGACAAATAAATACTATGTATATAAACACATATTTTAAATTCATATACTTATATATTAACATATTTTATATAAATGATACATATAACAAGTTATATATTATATAATTAATAGATGAAATTACCTGTATACAATTATATGTGTTAATAAATATATGAATGATCTAGGTTCGTGAATCCGAGGCCAACCTTATACGTGTTCAATGATGTTATATGTATTTTTACTACAAAATACATTAGGTGAGTATATAGTCCCTTTTAAACTTTAAATATTTTTGGGCTGAGAATACATGCGCTGTTTTTATAAATGATTTACGTTATGGACACAAGTGATCAAAAATAAATTCTACGTTGAGTTGTACCACTGGCATACTTCCCTGTAGCTTGGTAACTATTATTTACAGCGGTATTGTAAACGCGAATCCTGTTGATAGATCTATCGGGCCTGACAACCCCAACCGGACTGGACGACCAGTATTCAACGGTTGCACAGTACTTCGTTTTGTGACTACACTTGGTACGGTGTAGTAAGATTTCATAATAAAGGGAATATGCGACGTGATTAAATGTTAAGTATGGTTACCAAGTGCTCAACCACTTAGAATATTTTTATTAAAATGTTTACATATGAAATCTTGTGGTCCATAGTTATAACGCTGCTAGCATCAAACCTATATATCTCACCAACTATATGTTGACTTTTTATAGCATGTTATTCTCAGGTACGAATTAAGTCTTCCGCTGTGCATTTGCTCATTTTAAGGACATTACTTGGAGTCGATCATCGCAATGGAACCAGATGTTGATGATTTCGTCCAGGTGGATAAGGACGGGTTGTTACATGTGGTATCAGAGCGTTGGTCTTAGTGAACCAGGTCTTGCGTTAGTGTGCCTAACTAGTAGTTGTTAGGATGCATTAGTGAGTCTGGACTTCGACCGTGTCTGCATGTCAAAAGTTTTGCTTATCATTTCTAGTCGGAAATCATCTGCTTATCACCCTTAGGAAATTGTCTGCTTATCATTCTTAAGTCTAGACACGTCTTACTGCATTTAGTGCATCGATAGCGTATAGAAAAAAATTCATATCTTAGCACATCTGTAGACTTGCTTGTCATATGCCGTAGGTTCCTCTGTAGGCTACGAAATCTTTAGTACTATATATAGATATTCTATGAAGTTAGAATAGCATCCTATATTCGAGAATCATTTCACATCGAAGATCCTTCTCATTCACCGAATTGCCCTCTTGGCAATGAACCTGAAAGCACTTACCGGCGAATATGTTCGAGAAACCATTTACCCTCTCATTTCCAAAATATTCCGTCACGACTATATAATATCCTATATTTTGAATCTTACTCACCCGCTCGTTTCAATCGTCAATCATCCCGACATAATATAAGAAGTTAATGAACTACATGCTCGAGTAATAGCTTTGGAGAATCTGGTGCGGAGGTTACAGACACCAGCAGCAGCACCAACAGCATAATCCGTACCACCATCATCAACGCCGACAATACTCTTATCACCCCAACCACAATCGCGTCGTAAAATCTCAACATCACGATCTATACCTTGGATATCAACTTCACATGCCTCAATATCACCATCTGTACTTCGAGTATGATTTTCGTTCTACATATCGTTCTACATCGATTAATTTCGTTCTACGTATTGTTCTACCTCATTTACCTTCGTTCGACATGGCAATTATGTAATCTCTAATGTTTTAGAGATCATGTAATCAAGTGCCAACAATAAATCAAATGAATATAATATTCTATTGACTCATTAAATTCATAATTACATCCGAAGAAAATATATATGCAAGTATATCTTCATAAAGATTGTAATTAAAACTTCTTTCGTACAAACTGTTAATGATGAGAATATTTTAACGGGTGGGTAGTACCCGAGGAATATTTAAAATTCACATTAACAAGTTACACTGTACATTCTTCGAATCTGATTCAACGGTTATTTACTATCCTACCTACAATCACCGATATACGTATCCATTCATCACAGAATAACCATTTTCATTCAAAATTTCATATTTGGATTTTGAATCATTAGAATCCAACAAGTGGCATAATGAAGAAAACATTGGATATAATAACATTGTTAGAAACACACGATTTAACTAATTAAAAATCTGTTAAGGATTCCACGCTAACTGTTCCGGCTAACTGTTCCCAGCTAACTAATTAACATTTAATTTATCGCAATTTACATTCTCGCAATTTTATTTATTGTTATTTAATTACTGCACTTTACATTTTAAATAACGGGACACGTGTGCAAGGTTTCGACTTATCATATCGACCCATCTATATATATATTTCGGAACAACCGTGGACACTCTATATGTGAAGGTGGGAGTTGGCTATACAGGGTCGGAGTTGATTCCAAAATATATATATACTTTGAGTTGTGATCAATACAGAGACCGGTACACGGGTAACGATATGTATTAATTAATTTGAATATTATATATTTTATTTTATTGGACCATTGGATAATCGGACTATTAGACTGCTAACTTTGGACAATTAAAAATGAATTAAAATGTTGATTATAACATATGAAACTAAACAATTCTTCAAGTTTGCCACTTGATTTTATTCTAGACCTCATTTGTACCTCGACAATTACAATTCGCGTTCAAACCTTTCATGATTCTTGAAAACACCTCGATCGAGAAGTTGAACCAATCACACTTCATCTACGAAAGAAAATATATATGCACCTGAAAAACTCTTGAATCCAAATTTATAGTTTAACACATACCGTGTTGAATCCTTTGCTATTTATTAGCAAAAACAACCCTACAATTTCTTTTCAGGAAGCTAATTTCGTCACAGCTCCACTTCGACTTCTCAGTGAGACTACTCCTATTATAATCTCAATATTTATACCTTGTTCTCTCGATGTCGTTACCGGAGAACCTTTTATATTTCACAACGTCATCAGCAGATGTACCAGCAACTCGTTATCTCTTTGGCGAAATCCGCAATCAGTATTTTGAAAATCTCGTAGAAATTCTCCCAGTTATACCGAAAACGTCTATCCCTAAGAGTTACATATTTCGAATGTGAAGTTTCTGAAAAACACCCTGAACTGCGAAGTAGTTCTTGAAATGCTGATGAAGCAGCAAAAACCGTAAACTACCTTAACAGTCAAAAGTTTAAGATGAAGTAAAGTATGTTGGAAAAGCTCAGAAAAAGAGGAGGTTTGAAACTAGAAAACGGATTGAGCAAAGTATGAAGGAAGGTGTGGATAAAATACAAGAACTGAATCTGCTTTCAAAGAATCCAAACAATTTAGTGCCTGCTGAAACCGTTAGTAAGAACCCTACTCGATATTCTAAACCTTTCCGGATGATATTTTTCATCATCATCTTATCTCAGATATTATAAAATATCTTCATATCTTCGTTATACATATTCTCCATATTTCTGGAGATATTTTCACAACTATTCCTATCTGCGATCATGTACCTCTCTGTAATATCTGCGTTATAAAATAAAAGAAACTGTGTTAGTTTCTAAATACTGAAACCTTCGAGTTTAAAATAGGAGTGTTCTGGAGCAGTGTTGGGAACTGATGCAAGAATTATTATAATATAATGAAACTTGATCAACTTCATTATATTACAGTAATACATGTTAAGTTTCTAATGGAATGTGATGATACACAGTACCGTCATCATGTGCTATGTTACACGGCTCTTACATTCCATCTAATCTCCAAACATATTAGAACACATCACCCAGATAGTTCTAATTTTCCGAAATAATCCTGGTAATTTGACCAATCAAAATCGTGCCATTACCATTTCCTTCTGATAGCATTAGCTATGTTCATTCCAAATTTTATACATACGAACTCTGGACCATTACTCGCTTGGTTTGAGGACGGGAAGAAGAAACGAAGGAACAAAACCCCAAAATAGAAATTGGAGTAAAAATCACAGCAAATAGGAGGAGATATTAACTGTGGATGACAATGATCATAGAAGACAGAAGCAAGAACATTAAAGTATAAAGGAAGGTATAAAACCCAACAACCACCCATAATTTACAAACCGTGTATATCGATGCAGATAGCAATATAAAGACACGGGAGAACTAGAAACACTATAAACACAAGAGTATAGTAAAAGTAAATAGATTCTTCTGGGGGTAGATGAAAAAGGAGAATAATAGATGTGAAAATTAAGAGTATATCAAGGATTAGAATGGGATGGAGCATATTGACGAATGCTTTAAGGTATGAATTGAGGAAGAAAGGATAGAAAATATGGGATATAGAAGGTGTAGGAAAGAAGGAGGTAGATTTATAGTGAAATATCCGACAAAGAAATCACAACAGATTTGCCTCATTAAATCAAAGGAGATCCTGTTTCCTAAATCGCCAAAGAACCAAATCTTATTACATAAGGTTTTCCTTAAAACCCTTAAATTCTGGAAATCAATCCTAATCACGTCATCGGTTAAAACAATTCCATATTCACTCATTTCATTCTTTTGTGACAGCTTCACTCGTGCGCTTCACATGATCGAATCGTTTTATCCATATCTTCCAATAATGATAAAACTCTATTATTACCTCATATTCGTCATGAAAACATTCCTATTGTTATTTATGACAACCTCTACTAAATTTCGGGGACGAAATTTCTTTAACGGGTGGGTACTGTAACGACCCGGAAATTTCCGATCAAATTTAACCCATAAGCTTTATATGTTTCCGACACGATAAGCAAAATCTGTAATGTTGAGTCTCGAAAGTTTTAAAAATCTATATTCATGTAATCAAATTACCCTTTGGCTAATCCTCGTGATTCACGAACAATTGTTATTAATAAAATATATATAAAGATATATAACTTGAAACTTTAAAAATATAAGTTGAACATTAGAATTAAATAAGTGAAATAAGATACAAAATCATTTAAGTACAACTTAAAATAAATTTATATGATTACTATATATAATTAATATTATGTGCATACTGTAATATATATATATTGTATAAATATTTATATATATATATATATATTATATAATTAGTATTATTAATATACCTAATTATTAGTTATTAATTATCAAATATTAGAATTATGAATATTATTAGCATTATTATAATTAGTATTATTAATATCAGTAACAATATTGTAAATTTTATAATTATTATTATTATCAATATTTTAATTATTTATATCATTATTATTAGTACCATTATGATCATTAATATTATTATTGTTATTATTGTTATTATTGTATTATTAGTATTATATATTTATTATTAATGATATTTTATTACCATGTTTAATTATTATTATTAACATAAATTAATTCGGATAATAAAAATTAAAAGCAGATACAGATAATTAGGCGTAATTTAGGTCTTTATCATTTTTTTTCCTTTTATTTTTATCTGTTGCTATCAAAGACTTCTTTTCTTATTCTTTTCTGTATATGATTCGTGTCGATTACATTTGCTAAAGGACAACTGATTAATTTGGAATGTTAGACAAGTGGCCATTCGATTCTTTCAGTATAATTATCAAATATCATTTTCAGTATAAGGAATTTAACCGAAATTCATGTATATAAACTGTATCGCTTGTGACTTCTGGTCGATCTCAGCCTCTTTATAAGATACCATTCAATCGTTTTCTTCACCCTATATATCAATTACGAATACCTTTAAACAGAATCAAAATTAACTCAGTTGAATTTTTTTTTATATATATTCATCGATAAACCTCTGTTCTTGCAACTTTTATTCAAAACCTCGAATACGATTTTAACTTCAAAAACTAAAAATGTAGTTATCTTAGGAATCCTCTAAGAAATCTATCTGCAAGTTTTCAACTCTTAATTCGTTTCAGTTAATTAGAATTTGGAAGACAAAGTTTATGTATCAAAGAGGCAAACAAAGTGTTTATTGTAAAATTCGAGTTCAGTTAAAGGTTTTAGATTCAATTAATGTTACCAACAGTTTATAGGATTGAACTGAAATCGTTTTCATGTTGCAAGTCTAGTCTAAAACATCTTTAATTTTCAGAACTGATTTCGAGTTCAAACTCAGGTTCTTCGTAATAGGAGTTCCTGCTATTGCGAGTTTTTTTTTAAAACATTCTGTTAAACCAAGCTCCACAACATTTGAATGTTTTTATTTTAATTGTGATAACTAAATCAAACAATCAATTTGATGTTAGAAGGTTACTGGGTCGATTGGATTTTTGACAAAGGAGATAAAAAGGAAACCGAATAATAAAACGGGTTATCTTTATTTCGAAATGATATTAATAAGAAAAACACACAGCAGCGTAATGGTTAAGGGTTAGTGTCGGGAAGCTAGGGGTCGCAGGTTCGATCCCCTGCAAGGACGTTTTTTTTTGACAAACTAGTTGAGGTAGTCTTATCTTTCATATTATCCTTATTATTATTATCAATATCATTATTATTATCGTTATTATTATTGAAATAAGTATTATTAGTGTTAATATTATTATTAATATTACCATTATTATAAAAGTATTATTATCATGGTTATTAAAATCATTATTATTACTAATATTGTTAATATCATTTTTTTTACTAAAAATATAAAAATTATCATTTCAGTAAAGTTATTATTATTATCATTATTATTATTATTATTATTATTATTATTATTATTATCATTATTATTATTATTATTATTATCATCATCATTTTTATTATTAAAGGTATTAAAACTATCATTTGAATTAAAATTAACATTTTAAATAAGATTACTTTTATTATTAAATCTATCTTTTTATAAAAAAAAAAAAATTATTATTATTCTCATTATTTTTATGACAAATAAATACTATGTATATAAACACATATTTTAAATTCATATACTTATATATTAACATATTTTATATAAATGATACATATAACAAGTTATATATTATATAATTAATAGATGAAATTACCTGTATACAATTATATGTGTTAATAAATATATGAATGATCTAGGTTCGTGAATCCGAGGCCAACCTTATACGTGTTCAATGATGTTATATGTATTTTTACTACAAAATACATTAGGTGAGTATATAGTCCCTTTTAAACTTTAAATATTTTTGGACTGAGAATACATGCGCTGTTTTTATAAATGATTTACGTTATGGACACAAGTGATCAAAAATAAATTCTACGTTGAGTTGTACAACTGGCATACTTCCCTGTAGCTTGGTAACTATTATTTACAGCGGTATTGTAAACACGAATCCTGTTGATAGATCTATCGGGCCTGACAACCCCAACCGGACTGGACGACCAGTATTCAACGGTTGCACAGTACTTCGTTTTGTGACTACACTTGGTACGGTGTAGTAAGATTTCATAATAAAGGGAATATGTGACGTGATTAAATGTTAAGTATGGTTACCAAGTGCTCAACTACTTAGAATATTTTTATTAAAATGTTTACATATGAAATCTTGTGGTCCATAGTTATAACGCTGCTAGCATCAAACCTATATATCTCACCAACTATATGTTGACTTTTTATAGCATGTTATTCTCAGGTACGAATTAAGTCTTCCGCTGTGCATTTGCTCATTTTAAGGACATTACTTGGAGTCGATCATCGCAATGGAACCAGATGTTGATGATTTTGTCCAGGTGGATAAGGACGGGTTGTTACACAAAACCTCGCAACGAAATCAATTAATATGGAACGTTTTTAATCAATAAGAACGGGACATTTCACTGGCAACGGACATGCCATCAGGCAACCACCGGTCACCACAGATTTTGAAGTCAAGGGACAGATTCTGAATATGATAACTCACCAGTGCCAATTCAGGGGTACACCGAAAGAGGATGCATTCGAGCATCTCCGTTCCTTCAAAAGCATTTGCAACTTGTTCAAGATTGCAAACATCGCAGATACAGTTATCTATTTGAGGGTTTTTCCTTGGTCTTTGAAAGATGACGCCAAGGATTGGTTAGACTCATTGCCTGAGGGTGAAATCGATAGTTGGGCTACTATGGAAGATAAATTTTTGCAACGTTTCTTTCCTGCTGCAAAGGCCGCTCAACTGCAGAGCGAAATTAATCATTTTCTTCAGAAGCCACATGAGACACTATATGATGCTTGGACACGGTTCGGAAAAATGTTACGTAATTGTCCTCAACACGGGTTGAACAACTTCAATAAGGTCCAAATTTTCTACAAAGGTGTTAATGTGCCGACACGGAAGGAACTTGATATTGCCGCAGGTGGTTCTTTGATGAAGAAGACTCCGGATGATGCTTATGAAATCATCCAAGATACAGCTACGCATTCGTATGATTGGCATCAAGAGTTAGATCTTTCTCGCTCTTCTTATGTTGCTAGTACCGAAACTAGTGGCGAGCTTGCTGCAGTTAAGGCTCAACTTGCTACTTTTAAGAGACAGATGGAGTCAATGACCAAAGAGATGCACGCTATGAAAGTTGGTTGTGAGTTATGTCAGGGGCCACATCTTACGAAGGATTGCAATCAGGCGACTATGGAAGAGCAGGCGAACTACTTGGGTAATCAATACAATAATCGGTATTAAGGAGGTAGTTCGGGTTTTCAAAGGAACGGACCGCCGGGGTTCGTTAATCGAAATAAAAATCAGTCGTATGCGGATAAGAGTTCTTCACTAGAGGAGTTATTGCGGGGTTTTATTATAAATACGGATGCAAGTATCACGGCTTTGAGGCAAGATAGTGAATCAACAAAACAACATGTGCGAAGTCAGCAGGCCTCGATTCAGAATTTGGAACGGGATGTGGGGCGTATAGCTAAATCGCTAACGGAGAGACCACCGGGTGCTCTTCCTTCGAATACGCAAGTTAATCCGAATGTTAATGGGCCGCCTCGAACAATCTTGACTAATAACCACCGGAATGATGTGAAGAACAAAGAGCCTCAAGTTTCTAATTATTAGCAAGTTAATGCTATTTCTTGTGTTGAGGGCTATGGTTCCGATGAGGTTATACAGACTTATACTCATAATGGTGAAGACAGTTGGATTCAAGTCAGTGATATAACTCCCGCTTATGGTAATTATTTGATGAGTTTAATGACGGGGGGTTCTTCTAATTCGGGTAATCAAGAGTCGGAAGTGAAAAGTGTTGAGACTACCGAGTTTCCTGAGTTTAGTGTTGATGAGATTTGATATTGCTTTAAACATACATATTATTCGACGCAATATCATTTATATTTCATCAGCTTTTACCGTTTACAAAGACGTTCAAATGTATAAATCTCGAGAAAAACGACAAAAGTTAACGAAGGCTTGAAGATTGAAGAAATGACGATAAAACGACGAAAAACGATGGATTTTAACCAAATATATATCAAGATAATGTTTACTCAATTACAAGTCCAAGATGAGCGAAGAAAAAGAGTTCAAATGAAAAGTTCCAAGTCAATATTCGTCAACACGGGTCAACAACGAACAAACATAAAATAAAAAGTAAAAAAAATGCGTAATCTTAAATACCACGCGGAACGTGTGGCCTCCTACGCGAAACGCGTAATCTTCTGTCCAGAATTTGGTTCAATCTTCACGTGTGGGCCGGCTACTTTACACCTATTATTGGAGCTGTTAAAGATTAATATACAAATACTTTCACAAGAGGAGCAGTTGCATTATTAAAAAATAAGATCCACTCTAACTTTTTGATATAATACGGAGTACTCAATGAGAAAATGGGGTGGCTCCTTTTTATTAGTTTATACCTTCTTTATCAGTGGAAGATTAATTTACTCTCCACCTACTACTTACCATTTGATATAATACGGAGTACTAGAGGCACACAAAAAGAACACAAGAAGAGAGACATCAAGTGAGAAAAAAATTAGAACAAGTCAGAGGGGTTCAGAGGCCAGAATACGAGTGAGAGGCAGAAGTCAGAATCTTATTTTCTCAGTCCAAAAATTCACAACACATACAATTTACTACACACATATACTCACATATTTACATACGCAGAGAAAAGAGATACCACAAAATTACTAGTCTTTTCATATTTTATTTTCAAGTATTCGTATCATTGTATTTTCATTTCCAACCGCAATATTTAGGATAGTTTTTATATCAAGGGTGTATTGTTCGTGATTAAGGGTATTATTGTGCGCGTGAAAGGGTGTTGTTATTTTAATTTTTCTACCGTTTGAAGTTAATGGAAGTGAAGATTTTCGTAAGTATACTCTGTTAAAATTATTGTTATCAATTTTTATCGTTATTATTATGTTTGTATATTTATATTTTTACGTTTTCCCTAGTATAATGAGTAGCTAATTTCCCTAGTATTTGCTTAGATGTAGAGCCCCTAGTGAAATGGATTGTTATCTTTTGTAAAGATAAAAATGTAACTTGAATATTTTCTTTGCCACATCTAGTTAAAAGACCCATTTTTATACGATCAGATATTAAATCTTAATCACTTAATTTACTAGATAAAAATAGCGAAGGTTATTTTTATTAAAATGAATTAAGCTTCAACATTGAAAAAATGATCTAGACGGACTTATGGACAAATTATTGACGCCAATTTAGAAATAAAATCCGGTGATTTAGACGGTATCATTAGTCTTATAATAAGTGAAAATTGTAAAAATGGAAACCGTTACAATTTAAGTTTTGGCGAAGGTCAAAATTAGACTAGGTTAAAAAATTAAATATTCAAGTCACAAATAACTACCTAATTAAATCTAGTGAAAATTAGATTAAAATTGGTTAGTTAAAACTTTATATAAATTCGAAAGGTTATATAAAGTTTACTATTTACATTTTAAATAGGGCTTAAACTCAAAACAATCCATGGATATAGGGGTAACACATTTAAGTAAACACTCCCATTTATTTATATTGTAAAATTATTATTACTATTGTTATTTACGTATTATTATTATTATACACTATAAAATATATAATCACTAAAAAAAATTTAATACATCAAAATACTCAATTCGGTACCAGATCTGTTTGTCACATCAAATACAACATACGCGTATCGCGTACAACTCTACACGATACTCGTAGCTTCAAAATGTACGCGGAACGCGTATAAGCTACACGAAACGCGTAAGTATTAATACGGGCACAGTAGAAGATTAGGTCAAAATTAGGGTTTTGAATAGAATATTATTATAATATAATTACGTTATTAATTTATATTAGGTTATAATTAGGTTATAATTAGGTTAGAATGTTTTAATCTTATAATTAGTATTAATATAATTTAAAATTTGTAATTAGTTTATGATTAGTTAATTAATTTAATTCCTTTCAATTTGTATTAATTTTATTAAAAATGTCATTTAGTTAATTTAAATAAATTTATATTATAATTACTCAAAACAAAATTCTAATCACATAGTTTTATTAAAAGTTACTATTTTACTAATTACCCTTTAGTAATAAAATATTCGCATCATAATTAGTATAATTTCATTTAGTTCCTTTGTAAGTTAATTATTGTAATCTTGTAATGTTATCTATGAAATTAGTTAAGTTATTTTCTATTATTGTTATATTATAAATTCCTAATCCAAAACCCCCTTTAAATAAGTTTGACATCAAAGACTATTAAAAACCATTAAACACTCCATCTCCCTGTGGAACGAATCGGATTTACTGACAAACTAAACTACACGGATAGGACTAGTTGCCTATATGTGTGTGAAATCAACCTAAATTCAATAAAATACCACATATACAATAAATCAATTCGTGTAATAAAACAACTCAAATCCGTTCAAAATAAAGGTTACATTTCGCAACATCAAGATTAAAGTGGAAGAAGAGGTGAAACCGTCACCTAAGTTGAAAGTGTACAAGCCGCCTATTCCATATCCGAGAGCTCTTCAATCCGAGCAACCAAAGGACACTGTTTGTAAGTCTATTAATACTAACGATAATATTTGTGTGAATATACCTTTGGTTGATGTTCTTGCAGGTATGCCCAATTATGGGAAATTTTTAAAGGATTTAATGGCGAAGAAGAGTGAGCATGAGCAGGCATCCTCTGCGTTTCTTGAAGCAGAATGCGCTGCTATTTTGAAGAAGAGTGATATGCCACCAAAGTTAGGTGATCCTGGGCCATTCATAGTGCCCTGTAGGATTGATGACTCTGAAATTTTTAGGTGTTTAACTGATTCAGGTGCGAGTATCAATCTTATGCCATTATCTGTTTATTCACGTTTGGGTTTAAATGAGCTTAAGTCGACTAGTACTGGAGTTAGATTGATTAACCAGTCAATTAGTAAACCCATAGGGATTGCTGAAAATTTAGTGGTTAAGGTAGGTGAATTAGAGTTCCCAGCTGACTTTGTGGTTGTGATATGCCGGAGGATAAGGTTGTACCTATTTTTTTAGGTAGACCATTTTTAGCAACTGCAGGTGCATTTACTGACTGGAGGACTTGTAAGTTGATTTTTAGGGATAGAGGTAAGACTTTAAGTTTTCAAACGAAGTTTAGTGTTAAACCACCACCCACACCCGTTGATTCTGTGAATGTCCTGACTAGTGAAACTGATAATGTTAAAACTAAGACTAGTAAAGAGCCTAAGTGTGGGGGTGGAGTTGTTAAAGAAAAACCCGTGGTTAAATCGCCCGATGATAGTGTTATTGATAAATCAATGAGGAAGTTGTATACTCGGGTTAGGAATTCAATGTCTGAGAAAGATGATCATGTTAGGAACAGACTGGTGTCAAATCTTTCTAGAAAAGAAAAGGAAAAGTTGAGGGAATTGACTAGTGAGTCAAAAGCTGCAGATGATTGGTTGTTAGGTATGATTGGTAATGGTATTGAAAGTGGTGGTTCCCGTGGGTTGAAGGATGGAACCGCGTATCATCCGGGCATCAGTTGAGGAGAAAGTGGAGTCTAGTGCAAGACTCGTTAATAAACTTGCACAATGTATATCCTTGTAACCTTGTATAGTGCGTGAGTTTTAAAACTAAAAATCCCTAAAAATTTGAAAAACCCAAAAATCCAAAAATATTTTTCTTTTTGTGTTTTGTTTTGTGTAAGCATTGCAGGTGCCATAATGTGATGACAATCGAGGAATGGCCGTCAGTGCAGAGCCGCCTGTCACTCCGTTTCGCGATTATATTGCTCTACATCCGGTTATGTTTTTCCCATTCACACTATATGTCCTCTCGAATTTATTTTGATTTTCTGATTTCATGTAAATGAGGACATTACATGATCTTAAGTGTGGGGGGGGGGGGAGAGATAAATTCTCGCGGATTTTGAAAGCGGATTTTGAAATGTTTGCATGTTTTTAATAGCCTAATGGTCAAAATTTTTGAAATTTTTCAACGTTTTAAGGTTATAATTGAGATGTTTACCTATGAGAGCACCCGTAGTGATTAGGTTTTGACTTGGAATTTTTGGTTTTGGCCGGTGAGGTTTATTAGTTTTAAGCAAATTGTTAGTGGTTTGTTAATTATTAATGAATTCTATTGACCATAACTGAGGAATTTTGAGTATATAAGTGCTTGAGGAAAGATAATTGATGAAAAGTTGAAAGTTGAAAAAAGGATAAATGTTGGGTAAATATGGTTAAAAATGTTAAAATTTAATCTTATTTTATCTAGTTTAGTATTTGTTTCGAAAATGACAACGCAACTTATTTTTGTCAAGAAATGAAGAATAACGGTATTTAAGGCTTTAGGGTAAAATGCGAGAAAAATGGTTAAATTAGAGATTAGGATATAAATGGCTTCATATTTTGTGTTTATGGCTTTTTGACTCTCTTAAAGAAGTGTTATACTCATAAGTGCTAGGTATGTAAGCTTGAAGAGGAAGAATCACAAATCTCTGATTCCGATGGACCCTTTAAGGGGTGGCTGTTGCTGACTATGGAATGAATGGTATTGCTTTATGTCATGAGTTAAAGACTTCCTACAACAAATCATTCATCATCATCGATCACATCATCATCCATCCGTTACATCATACATTGCGGGTTCTACAGAGTTACAAATTGAAGACGAGGAAGACTCAAAGAAAGTATTATTGTTGAAAAAAAAATGAATGAAAGAAAAAAAAATGAAAAAAGAAAAAAAAAGAAAGAATGTTTATGAGATCCGAGCTTAAGTAGTAGTTTCTAAGACTCGAGCCGATAGATCCTTTGGGGTGCTAGATCACCTAACCACCTAAGACCTTTTTCCGGTTTGGGATCGGTTGGTTGAAGGTTCGCTACACGGGTCAAGGACGCTACTATCTCAAGGCAAGGTGATCATCTTTAGGTAGATTTAGATTTAGATACTCGTCTCATACTTATGCAGCAGTGATCACCTTTGGCTCATGATGTGGGTAATACATAGTAAGACTAGACCTTGGGAAGAATCTATTTAAACGGATTTCCCTACATAAACACAGGTATGAATCTATTTATAACTGGATCTCTGATTAAATTGTGAAGTATTGAAGTTTGCAATAGTGCCTTAAATATTGTTAGTAAGCTATCTTGATACGAATAAGAGTCATGTTACAAATGCTAAACCTTATAACGTAAGATTATTTTTATCATTTGTAATCATCTTAAACCAATTGTTATCCGAATTAAACAAAGTTGTAGAGATAACCTGAAAAGGTGGGTTTCTTTTGATATGAGGTGTAAGAATATGAATGTTTATTGGTGATTAGTTTTCTTTGAGGTTGAAAAGTTAAATCTTAAGGATTGATTGATTTAAAGAAAAGAAGGATAGTGAAAGCCTAGTGATGTAATTTTAAAGGGAAGTTAAGTGAAAAGAATTTAGGCTTTGAGATGAGAAGTTTGCTTTAAGAAGTTAAGTTATGGAAGTTTTTGAGGATTGAGTTCTTAACCCAGTTGTCTTCACATCTCAATTTATGACCTAAAATGTTTTGTGAAAGGATATTTGCATTAATGACCATTTAGGATATTCTTTTTGAAATGAGTTTTGAACGAGCGATTAATTGAATGAAAATGGGGGGGGGGGGGGAGAAGGGGGGTGCGTTTGATGTTTTGTATGTTGTTTTGAAAGTGACGGGAATTTGAAGAATCATTTGTGTTAGAGAGTAAGCTTGTTCATGGAAAGTTGAAGAGTACGAGAGCTTATGGAGAATTGATTTGAAGACTTGAATCTTGCGGAATTTATTGAAGATTATTTGTTTATTTATTGGTTCGAGATTGACTTGCTTGAGGACAAGCAAGGTTCAAGTGTGGGGGATTTTGATAACGCCATTTTTATTCATATATTTCGGGCGTTATCTAGTTCCATTTATTAAAATTTTGAAGACTTTGTTGGAGATATCGAGATAATTGAGCTTAATATGAAGAAAATGTTAAGATATTGTTCGTTGGCTCGTTATTGATGATTTTTATTGAAGATATAGTTGAAACGAAGTTAGAATTAAAGGAAAACGAGTCTCGGATGAAAAAGTTAGTTTCCATCGCTTCAGGAAGTGTTTTATCGCGTTTTGGGTTGTCATGGTTCGTGATAAAATGCATTGGGACGCGACAGCAGAAAAGGGGGCCTACTGACCTGATCATCGCGTTTCAAGGAGGCCTACCGCGTTTCATTTGATCGCGTATCGCGATGGTATGTGCCGCGAAACGCGACATAAGGCGGTTTCCAGCTTTTTGTCTTCAACTATAAATACACGTTTTTTACCCCTAATTAGGGTTATGCAATTTTTATTCCGAACTTTAGCCTACTACAACTTTAGTTACGAATTTCCTTGTCTTTCTACACTATTTTACAAGGGTTTAAGCTGCTTTAACATTCGTGGTTAGTTTTGATTCTCAGTTTATTTGTTTACTTTCAATTTCAATTAATTCAATGATCATGTTTAATTCTTCTTCTTATTTATTTGTTATTTACTTTAACATGAGTAACTAAATATCTAGTATTCACTTAGATGCATGAACCTAGGTGATGGATTGCGATCTTTTGGTTAATAACAATTGCTTTTAATTACACAATTTTATGTCTAGCTAAGATCCACCGTTATTAAAGCTTATTGATTGTTAGATCACGGAAGTTATTGATTAACTAACGACGGTTAAATTGATTAATAGCTTTTACTAGATTATTGAACGTGAATAATTTAGGAATACGTGAGATTTTATGAGGGACACCGATAATAAAGTTAAACGTATAGTGATTGAACTTGAAATTAGTTGCGATAATTGTGAGGTTGTAAGGGACACCAAACCAACCTAAATTAGATTATAATCTTGAGTAATTTCATTGTGAATTGGTTAGTAATTCTAGGTTAACAGCAGTTATACTTAGGTTATTAGTCTTAAACTGTAGGAATCGACAGATAAATACAGTGTCACATTATTACAATTGTTTAATTAACGGGTTTAACCGAGCAATCCTAGCCTAGGGAATTGTAGCTAAGTGGATACGTTTGTTTCCTATTGAATTAAGTTTAATTTTCTTTCGCGTTAAATTAGTTTTACAAACAAAAACCCCCTTTTAAATCTTAGAATAATTAATAGTTCAAGTTTTCAATTACCTGCTCTCTGTGGAACGAATTGGTCAGATACTTGTTAATTACTACACGAACTGGTTATAGTTGCCTGTATTGTGTGATAATCGATAGGTATTTAGCTAATAATTCAGAGTACGAAATTACACATCAGGTTGCTCTCCTCGTTCTTGGCTACACGGGAGTACAAACGGTAAGTGTTAACTCTAATATCCGTTTTTGATGATTTCTCTTATGATTTAGGATTTAAAGGATTTGATGAAAGAACTCATGAACTTGAAAGTTTGACTAGTTTATTTCATAAAATGGTTTTGAGAAAACGACCTTGTAAATTGCGTTTAATGGCTATAAGAGTTAAGTTTAGCTATTTCGGGAACGCGGGAAGTGATTTCATAAGTTTTGGGCTTGTGAGTATCGTTTTGTGCATAAAATGGTGTAAAACACACTTTAGGACCAAATGGGTGGGTCGTGTGTTTTAAATGAGTGATCGATTGACCAAACCATGTTTAAATGATATTGTTAAGGCATAATCACAAGTCATTTGGGATTATGAAGGTTTTCGAGCGAAAAATGGTCATTGGTCAAAGTTGGTCAAATAGGATGCTCTAGAAGAACATAAGTGTTGTTTAAGTCGAATAAGCATTGTGAGTAGCTTATTTGCATTTATACTTTGCGTAGGTGATTTACGGGTGGTTGATTGTAAAGTTCAAGCTCAAGCGGACGTTGCCTTACTTGAAATCAAGGTGAGTGGAATATTTATACATGTATGTATGTGGTTTATTTACTCGTACGCGATGTGGGCCTTTGGCGCCACATCGTGAGTGTTGGGCGTTATGTCACAAGTTGGTGACTTATTTGGGATTCGGGTGAAGAGAACTACGGGTCGGTAGTTTCTCGCTAGGTGCCTCACGACTCGGTGACACCTCATGGTGGTTCACAAGGCAGTGACCCTCATAGGATTGCGTTAGGTGATTACATGTCGGTAATACCTAATAGTGTTCACAAGTCAGTGACACTAGGTGGTGGGTTACAAGTCGGTGATGCCATAGGTCGGAGAAGTGATTCACAAGTCGGTGACACTTCATAGTGTTCACAAGTCGGTTGCACTTAGTGGTGTTTCGCAAGTCGGTGACACCTCTTGGAGGTTCACGAGTCGGTGGCCTCATATGTATTGACGGGTGGTGCACAAGTCGGTGACACCCTATAGTGTTCACAAGTCGGTGACACTTGGTGGTACTTCACAAGTCAGTGATGCCACATGGCGTTCACGAGTCGGTGACCCATAAGTATTAGTGGTGGTTCGCAAGTCGGTGACCCCCTTCGGGTGATTCACAAGTCGGTGACACCATATGACGAGTCACAAGTCGGTGACATGGTACGAGTGTGACTCGATGATCTTGGTCGGTTACAAGTCGGTAGTAGCAAGCGGTGAACGGTTAGCGTGTTTATGCCCTTTATGTTTAGTATATTATTGTGTTGATTTATATATACTAACGTTGTTGCTAGTCGTGTATTTGATGATGCTAGCTCGTTTATTATTGTATATATGGTTTGTAAGTGGATGCGTGTAGATAAATTACATATGTATATGTATAAGTATTGCATTCACTAAGCATTAGCTTACCCTCTCGTTGTTTACATTTTTAGGTACGGAAGCGGTTTTGGCAAGGGTATGCTCGGGACTTAGATGATTTCCCCTTTTGATGATTGCTTGGATTACCTTTGGATTCGACCTAGGTTGGGTAGTTTATCCCCAATATCATGCTCGTAGTTTTGTTGGAACTTAAACTTAATGGGTCGAACTTGTACTTGTAACTTAAATTCATATGTCGAATCTTTTAAAGTCATGGAACTTGTTATTGTATTAAAGATGTTTTTTTTTTGGAAGCACATTTGAGAACTAAAGGTTAATATAAAAAAAAAATATGGTCCGGGTTTAATTACGGGTTGGGTTGTTACAAGTGGTATCAGAGCATGGTCTAAGGGATTTAGGCAACTTGAGATAGGTGCCTAGACTTAGACTTGATTGTGTATGTGCTTTTATGCGGGACTTGTAGGATTACGGGTCGGTTCGGGTTTCTAGTTAGTGCCTTTGAGGATAGGTACTTTAACTACGTGTTGTTTATGTTGATACTAATCGTGTTGTGTTGTGTTGAATATCTAGCGAGATGGTTGTTGTATTCATGAGCTCGGCATGGCGTGTGAGCGTAATAATGCGTCGCGAACATTATTACGGTTGCAAGCCAAGTCATGCAAGTGATGTACTGTAACACCAGCAAATTTTTTTTTTTTTTTTTTTAAAACACAACGGAAGACTTTATTAGCAAACACACTATAAGGCACGTCATTACCTTAATCCGAGTAATTAAGTTTAAGTTTACACAACGGTGTTACGTTATTACAAAACATGATTTATACAAAAGTCCACATCAGAGTTAGGTTGTCAAACATGTCTCCTGCAACAACACCCATCCCTACTAGCAGTACCTAAACCTGCAAGGGGAGAATATGTGGGGGATTAGCGCACCGCTAAGTGAATGGAATCTATCTAACAGATATAGCTTAAGCCACACACAAGCTTTGTACATCAACAATACTTGCTAACTACCAACTAGCATACAATAAGACAATACGAGGATCGGCGGCTTGTACGAGCACACGACTCTCAGCTGATCGGGCCTGAGTCTACCGATAGTCCCTGCTACTCAATTCACAGTATAGTTATCCAGATGCAGGGGGTGCATCGTTCACACTATACTCACAATCAGTAGCCTATGGACCCAACCTCCCCTAGGCACGGTTGACCTCATACGGACTCTAACCTCACCTAAGCACGGTCTCGAGTCCCCAGTCTCCCTAGGCCCGACTGGTGCCATTCACACAGTGTACACATAATTCACATACAACATCAGGCATACTATATTATTCTAACATGGCAATTTCTACACTATGCATGGTAAAAGAGTCAACCACAGTAGCATGGTATGCTACTTAAACTCTATCCGGAGATAGACCCACTCACCGATTACCAGCTACAGCTCAGTTATCTTACTTCCGAGCTTCTTCCTTGTTCTTATCACCTGAGAACAACACAACGAAGTTAATATACATATCTCAATCAATAGTATACTATAAACTAGGTCATAACACCATATATTCATAATTTTATGAGTCTACATCATGACTCCATTCAATAATGGCATACAGGTGCGTGCAAAACACGACATACACACTAAAACTACTTTTCCGACCCAAAAACAGTTTGATCTAGGTTCTTAAAAGTTCACCATTGAAAAGTATTCTTTATTACGATTCTAACGATAGTTTATTCATCAAAAACGGAGTTACGTTTTGAAAGTTACGCCCGTTTCAATTTCATAAAAGGTACTGTAGCAAATAGTGACACTGTAGCAACTTGGGTACTCTAGCAAATAGTGACACCGTAGCAACTCGGGTACTGTAGCAAATAGCGACACAGTAGCAACTCGGGTACTATAGAAAATAGTGACACTGTAGCAAATAGCGACACTGTAACAAATAGTGACACTGTAGCAAATAGCGACACTGTAGCAAATAGCGACACTGTAGCAAATAGTGACACTGTAGCAACTCGGGTACTGTAGCAAATCGGGTACTGTATGAAACTGGGTACTGTAGCAAACTGGGTTTCGAAGATCTTGTGATTTTTTCCCCAAAAACTTGATTTCTAAGTGTTTTTGACCAAATTTTAAGCACAAGAAAGCTACTAAACATATATATAAGCTATTTCTAAAATCTATTAAGCATATCTAACATATTTCATGAAGATTCAAGCTCAAAAACCACACTTTTATTCAAGAACACAAAAACCCAATTAATCAAGAATCAAAGCAAGGATTCAAGTAAACAAACCTGGATTAATGACCACAAAGATGATATGAATCAATCCTTAAAGCCTTACAATCAAATTTCTAGCTTGGATTAATTTAGGATTTGAGAGGAAAAGAAGTTAGGTACGTACATATTTTTTTTGGGAAATTAGGTGAAATGGATGGAAATATCTAGATATTACACTCTTAAATAGGTATTAAAACCCATACCCCACAACACACGGGTATTTATCAGTTATCTGATATCTTTCGCACAAGATTAGATAACCCAAACGAGGTCCAAATAAATAAAACAAACCTGTTCTGGGACCCTTGTCACAAACTGGTCTTAACCAATTAATAAAATAACAGCAATAAAATAATTAAAATAAAAGCACTTAAAACTAAGCATAACCCTAAGGGCAAGATAGATGATAACGCCAAAATAATACATGTTTATTGCCGTTATCTCGATCCAATTTTGTATCGATTTGTATGTAATTGTTGTAAGTATGCATTGTAATTCATATATATTTGTAAAAGTCCATTGTGAGTGAATAAACGAAGACCAAGAGCGAAAAAGGCGTTAAAACGAAGATTGAACGCGCAAAACAGCTCAGAACCGCCAAAACAGCACTGGATGCGGCGCATCCATCCCAGATGCGGCGCATCTGACCTCTGCCGACACCCCTGAGTGCAGAAACGAGCTGGAATCAATTAAACGCAAAGAGATGTGGCGCATTCCCTTTAGATGCGGCGCATCTGGACACTTTCAGCCAAAATACCTAACTTTTAAGCCTATTTAAGAGAACCTTTGGTTACAAACTGAATACACCTTCATTACTACGAATTCCCTCTGTTCTAATACGTTTTCAAGGCTCAAGGAAGGCTGGAAGGCAATCTCCACTCTTTCAACATCAAGATTTAGTCAGGCTTATTCTTCACTATTGGTACTATTGTTTTATAATCTTTTCAATATGAATTCAACTTGTATCTACTGTTCTATTAGCTCTATTATGATTATGTTTGGCTAAAAGCCTTGTGTGTTTGCTTCAATGTAAGATTTATGGCTTGGGATTGTTCTATACTTTGATGTTATGCTAGTTATATATATGTTTGATTGATTAAATCATCTAGCTCAACCAATAGAACCATTGTTATGCTTGCTTAATTCATTACTTCAATTATATAGATTGCAAACCTATTAATGTGAGTTAACCAGGAAAACAATCTATACTTCAATACACTTAGTAATCTAGACGGTTAGATACATATACTTAAGTGATTTCGTTATGTGTGTAATCCGGTAATTGAATAAGTTCCAAAGCAACATAGTCATGAAATTACCTCAAGTGATTGTTGTAATTTAGGTTTTACGTGAGTTTAACCGGGTTGGGTCTAGTTAGTTAAATCAATCTAAATCACCATGTTCTTTTAAGAAATCCATTGTTGTAACTATCTTTATATCCTAGTTCAATTATACGAGTTATGACTTGATTTATGTGAATTTATCAAAGGCTATAACTAGTACTTCAACACCTAGTGATCTAGACACCTATATGTGAGTATAGGATGGTAATTGGATGATATTTAGGTTTTACAATCGTGTAGTTTACTTAGAGTGATCTTAGTAAACTAGGTTTTATGTGAATTTAACCAAGAAAGAATCCTGTTGATTAAACATAGTTCTTAAGTTTATAGATATTGTGAAATTGATATAAACTACCCTATTGTAACTATTACATAACGGCTTTAATTATAAAAGAACAATCCCTGTCATTTATCAAGCATAGAAGTAAACACCGCATTCTCATTATTGTTATTCATTATATTTATTTACTGTTTCGTTAAAACACAACTTCAAATATAAAACCCCCTTTTACAAGTTTAACTTCAAAGACTATTAAAACCATTAAACAAACTTCTCCCTGTGGATCGAACTGGTCAATTTACTTGCTAGTTACTGCATGATCGGGTTTAGTTGCCTGTATTATGTGTTAGTTATTGAGCATGTTGTCTACATTTTAAAGGTTACGTTTCAACACATCAATAGACAACTTACAACTAGCCCGGGTTTCAGTCTGTTACAAATCCACCCCCTTAAGAAGATTCCGTCCTCAAAATCTGGTCTTGGTCAAACAAACGAGGGTAGCGATTTCTCATCAACTCTTCTGTCTCCCACGTAAAGTTAGACCCTAAGCTGTGTTTCCATTCTACTAAAACCATCGGGATCTTTTTCTTTCTTAACTCAGTAACCTTTCTGTCGACCACTCGAATAGGTTCCTCAACCAACTTGTTACTCAAATCAACTTTTAAATCTACCAGTGGTACGATTTGTGTCTCGTCATCGACTTTACACTTACGCAAATAACACACGTTGAATGTATTATGAATACCGACTAATTCTGGAGGAAGATCTAACACCACAGTCTGATCATTCAACACTTCACTGATCGGAAACGGACCAATAAATCTCGGTGCTAACTTACCACGTTTACTGAATCTGATAACCCCTTTCCACGGCGAAACTTTCAGATACACTCGTTCACCCACACTAAAGGTTACCAGACGTCTACGCGGATCAGTATACATTTTCTGCCTATCTCTAGCGGCTTTCAACTTTTCTCGCGCGATTGCAACTTTTTCGGCTGTCATTTGAACAATTTCGGGACCTGCAAACTGTTTCTCCCCGGCTTCTAACCAACAAGTTGGAGTTCTGCAACGACGACCGTATAACATTTCATAGGGCGACATCCCTATACTCGAATGATATGAATTATTATACGCGAATTCGACCAACGGCAAATGTGTATCCCACGAACCACCGTATTCTAACACCCAAGCCCTTAACATATCCTCCAAAGTCGGTATCGTTCTTTCACTCTGTCCGTCTGTCTGAGGATGATAAGCTGTACTTAAATTCACACGTGTACCCAAATTTTGTTGAAGACTATTCCAAAAATTCGACACAAATCTGGAATCTCTGTCTGAAACAATCGATAATGGCACACCATGTCGACTAACTATCTCTTTCACATACAATTCGGCTAACTCACTTAACGAAGTTGTTTCACGAGTAGCAAGAAAATGAGCACTTTTAGTTAAACGATCCACTATTACCCAAATCATATCATGTCTCTTCTGAGTTCGAGGTAATTTGGTCACAAAATCCATCGTTATGTGTTCCCATTTCCACTCTGGAATCTGTAATTGACATAACGAACCATAAGGTTTCTGATGTTCTGCCTTCACTTGAGCACATATATGACACTTTTCGACATAACGGGCGATATCTGATTTCATTGTTGGCCACCAATACACTGTTTTCAAATCATGATACATCTTATTACTACCCGGATGTACTGTCAATCTGGATTTGTGAGCTTCCGTCATGATTAAATCCCTCAAATCTCCAAGCTTAGGCACCCAAACACGACCGTTTAAGGTCTTTAGTCCACGCGAGTCATCAATTAAGTCTACTTTTCGTTTGGTCATTTGTTCAGATTTAATATGTTCGTCCTCTAGAGCACAGGCCTGAATGGTTTTTAAGCTGTTAATCAAATCTGAAGTTATATTCAAACGAAGGAATTTCACATTTTCACTTGACTTTTTACGACTTAGTGCATCTGCAACCACATTCGCCTTACCCGGATGGTATTTAATTTCACAATCATAATCTTTTATCAACTCTTGCCACCGTCTCTGACGCATATTCAATTCTTTCTGTGAGAAGATATACTGCAAACTCTTGTGATCTGTACATATAACACAATGAGTTCCATACAAATAATGTCGCCACAGTTTCAAAGCAAACACTATTGCAGCCATTTCAAGATCATGCACTGGATAATTCTTCTCATGAACTTTCAACTGTCGCGAGGCATAAGCGATTACTTTATCTATTTGCATTAATACACAACCCAATCCAGCGTATGACGCATCACAGTATACTACGAAGTCGTCTGAACCTTCTGGTAAAGCTAACACTGGTGCCTGACACAGTAGCTGTTTCAAAGTCTGAAAAGCCTTTTCCTGTTCATCAGTCCATTGAAAGGCTACATCTTTACGAGTCAACTTAGTCAACGGACCTGCTATTTTCGAGAAATCCTTGATAAATCTGCGATAATAACCGGCTAATCCCAGAAAACTCTTAATCTCAGTCGGAGTCTTCGGAGAATTCCAATTCATTACCGCTTCTATCTTTGTCGGATCAACTTTTATACCCTCGGCACAAATCACATGACCCAAAAACTCCAATTCACGTAACCAAAATTCACACTTTGAAAATTTTGCAAATAGTTGTTCACGTTTCAACAAGTTCAAAACCTGTCTCAGATGTTCAGCATGTTGACTTTCGGTCTTTGAATACACTAGTATATCGTCTATAAAAACAATCACAAACTTATCTAAAAACGGACGACACACTCTATTCATTAGATCCATGAAGATTGCTGGCGCATTCGTCAACCCAAACGGCATGACAAGAAATTCATAATGACCATACCTTGTTCTGAACGCTGTTTTCGGTATATCTGATTCAGCAACACGAACCTGATGATACCCGGATCGTAAGTCTATCTTAGAAAAGAATGAAGCACCCTGTAACTGATCGAACAAGTCGTCTATTCGAGGTAACGGATACTTATTCTTCACTGTTCTTTTGTTCAATTCACGATAATCAATACACATACGCATTGACCCATCTTTCTTTTTAACAAACAATACCGGAGCACCCCACGGTGAAGAACTCTGTCGGATAAACCCACGATCTAATAGTTCTTGAATCTATGACATCATTTCACGGATTTCAGACGGCGCTAATCGGTATGGAGGTTTTGCAACTGGAGTTGTTCCATGTAACATCCCAACCCGTAATCCAACCAATAAAATTTTTTTTTTTTATACAACACAATTACGAGCCAATAAAGTCGGTAACCCAACCATGGGTTCCATTTTAATTAAAACATACAACATTGTTTGTTTACAAAAGGCACAAGGCCACGAATAAAGTTTTACATAAGTTTGACCATTACAAATGATAGTTTAATAACCAAACAACAACTCGAGCGTGGTTTGGGGCTAAACTACCCAAAACTAGGCCAACTTCCAAAAGCTTCCAACATCACAACACGAGGACACCTAATGCCCAACAACCCCCTTTCCTTTGTCCATTCCTGCAACTAAAAAGGTAAACAACGAGAGGGTAAGCTTACGCTTAGTGAATGCAATAATTATACATATACATATATAACCTACTTACTTGCAAACATCTACACGATTACTTCATACATACAAGCATTATAAATATCATATCGACGCAAGGTACAATGCCAAATCCTCAAGTTCACAAGCTAGCACGGACAATAGCATGTAATAATAACTGAATATTATAAATAACAACACAACAACACATAACCATGGTTAACCATTAGTACAAGGGAATGGTACTTCGAATTTCCCATCGGTGTTCCCAACAACCGTTAGTGCACAACAATTATAACACTAATCCCGGAGTGGTATCGATCGCCCGAACTTTAAACCCACCCGTCACGCATAATGCGGTATCGAGCGCCCGAACTTTAAACCCGCACTACACGCCCACACACACACATATATGACACGGCATCGAACGCCCGAACTTAAATCCATATCATATATATAAACCCGATGTGGTATCGAACGCCCGAACTTAAACCCACATCGAATCCCACACAAGTAAATACATTATATACACACATGTATAATCATTCCACTCACCTTGTCGGCTTGGCGAGATTTCCAACAAGTAACTTGTAATTTCAAAGCGGGTCACCTAACACAATTAGTTCTCAATTAATATATATATATAACAAGCTAGACTTCCACCAACTAGCCTACTAGTGCATTTATGACCCATATGGGCATTTATGACCCAAATGCACTTAATTCACACAACAAGGTCAAGTCTCCCAACTAATCACTAAGAGATAGTGATTTAGGTCTAACAACATTAATGAACATAAGTTCGATGCATTACTCATAACCATTTCACCCGATTATGCCATCTAGTGTTCCTTTGACTTTTGACCAACAAATCAAGTCAACCCTACACCTTAACAACTCTTCTACTCATTTATGGTGTATTAAAGACCAACCACCACCATTAATACTTACAACCAACTAACCCAAGGCCAAACCCTAGGTATTAATTAGTTAGGGTTTCCTTTCCATTAACCAACCCAAAACCACCCAATTAACCCTAAATTGGGTCATACAAACCCCACATGAAACAAATCCTAGCCTAAACATCATAAAACTCGGAACTTAAAGTTGGGAATTACCGAGACTATGAGTGTGTAGCTAAGAAGAAGATGAACAACTTTAATACTAGCTCCAAGGAAAGATTCACAATAGTTCCTCTTCAAATCTTTGGATTAAATCAAGAAGGTTTTGAGTTTTGGGAGAGAAATAAGAAAGAAAATGAAAATGAAATAATAAATGACCAACTAGTGGCTGATATTGAAAGCCACCCACCAGATTTACGTGTAAAAAGACCATTAAGCCCCTAGAACCTTGTAACTTAAACAAAATTCGGAGTTTGGATGACAGGTAGGCCGCGGCGCGGCCAAAATTGTCGCGGCGCGACGATTCACAGAAAAGACACAACACTGTTAAGTCAGCTTCTGATCTCATTTCATTCGTTGGGTCGCGTCGCGGAGGCCATTCTCGCGGCGCGACGTTTGCCTAGGATAGAACCATTCGACCATTTTTACTAAATCTAAGGTTCAAGCGACTAATCTACCACATTCACCATTTCCAAACACGTCTAAACTCATTCTTAAGTCTCATACTACCAAACGTTCCCACGAAACAACCAAAAGCCCGCCCACACTCGAATCCGAACACATATATATATATTTTATTCATACACATAATATACATACACATTACACAAGACCAACACTTAGCTCGTTTAATCACACAACGAACAACTATAAACGCGTTAATAGGTAAATCGTACCTTTAACGAGCACGGTGGAAACGGAGTGTTACAACTCTCCCCCACTTAAATCAGAGCGCGTCCTCGCGATCCAAGCCGCATGACACGAGGGGAGATAAACCAACACGAATTCCTCGGACTCCCAAGTAAACTTGGAACCTTTACTTCTACGCCATTGAACCTTAAAGGTCCTAACCTCCTTATTACGCAACATCTTCACCTTCTCATCGAGTATGGCAATCGGCTCCTCAACATATTCTAACTTGTTGTTGAGTTCAATTTCATCCAAAGGCATCCACGAAGAATCATCCGCAAGACACTTACGGAGATGAGAAACATGAAAGTGTTATGGATTCCCGCAAGCTCTTCGGGCAATTCCAAACGATAAGCAACTTCACCAACACGTGCTAAAACTCTAAACGGCCCAATAAACCGAGGAGCTAACTTTCCTCGTTTCCGGAATCGAATAATACCTTTCCATGGCGAAACCTTAAGCATCACCATATCACCTTCTTGGAACTCAATCAAACGTCTACGCTTATCGGCATACGACTTTTGTCTATCTTACGCCTTCTTCAAATGTTCTCGAATCATATCGATTTTGCTATTCGTTTCTAGAACTAAATCAGTACTCCCGATCTCTCTTTGACCCACTTCTCCCCAACAAATGGGAGTTCGACACCTTCGACCATAAAGCATCTCATACGGTGGCATCCCGATACTAGTATGAAAACTATTATTGTACGAGAATTCCACCAAGGGCAAATGCTCATCCCAACTTCCACCAAAGTCAATAATGCACGCCCGTAACATATCTTCCAAAGTTTGATTCGTACGTTCGGTTTGACTGTCCGTTTGAGGATGATACGCCGTGCTCAACTTTAATTGTGTACCCATATCTTCATGAAACTTTTCCCAAATCTGAGATGTGAAACGAGTATCTCGATCCGAAATAATAGATATAGGAACGCCATGTCGCGCGGCCACTTCTTTGATAAACAACTTAGCCAAAGCCTCCGACGATATTGCTTCTTTAATGGGAAGAAACAACGCACTTTTCGTCAACCGATCAACTATTACCCAAATCGTGTCAAATTGGGTTCTCGCCGTCTTAGGTAACTTTGTAATGAAATCCATGGTAATGTGCTCCCATTTCCATTTCGGGATTTCTAACGGTTGCAACTTACCATACGGCTTTTGATGTTCGGCCTTTACTTGCAAGCATGTAACACATTGCTCAACATACTTCACAACATCTCTCTTCATACCCGGCCACCAATAATCTTTCTTCAAGTCATGATACATTTTCGTCGCGCCCGGATGAATCGAATACTTAGACTTATGTGCCTCATCAAGTAGCACCTGTCGGTAATCACCCATCCTAGGCACCCACACCCTTCCTTGAAAAGACAACAACCCACGCGGACCCATAGTAATAAACTCCGATTGGCCCACGATTCGCTCCGCATGCTTGTTATGAACATAAGCCTCGATTTGGATTTCACCAAGCTTCTCGAGGAAATCATTAGTAATAATTAAACGTAACGACGCAACACGTATCGCCGGATGTTGGGTCTTTCGACTTAACGCATCCGCAACAACATTAGCCTTACCCGGATGGTAAAGTATCTCACAATCATAGTCCTTCACTACATCCATCCATCTACGTTGACGATAATTCAAATCCCTTTGAGTGAAAAGATGTTTCAAGTTCTTATGATCCGAATATATCGTACACTTGACACCATACAAGTAATGGCGCCAAATTTTCAACGCATGAACCACCGCCGCCATTTCGAGATCATGGGTCGGGTATCTCGTCTCGTGCTCTTTTAATTGTCGAGAGGCATAAGCGATGACTTTGCCTCTTTACATAAGAACACACCCGAGCCCATTTAAGGAGGCATCACAATAAACCACCATATCTTCCACACCTTCCGGCAAAACTAACACCGGAGCTAGACATAACTTCTCTTTTAGCAATCGAAAAGCAATTTCTTGCTAAATCTCCCAATTAAACTTGGCATTCTTCCTTGTCAATTTCGTTAATGGAGAGGCAATCTTCGAAAAGTCTTGGATAAACTGACGATAATAACCGGCCAATCCGAGAAAACTCCGGATTTTCGTCGGCGTAGTCGGTCGTCCCCAATCCTTCACCGTCTCTATCTTCCCCGGATCCACTTGAATGCCATCTTTGTTCACAATATGGCCAAGGAATTGAACTTCCCTTAGCCAAAATTCACACTTTGAGAATTTAGCATACAACTTCTCTCTTCTTAAAGTCTTCAACACTTCGCCCAAATGAAGTTCGTGTTCCTTCATACTCTTAGAATAGACAAGAATATCATCAATGAACACAATCACCGACTTGTCCAACATAGGTTGGCACACTCGGTTCATAAGGTCCATGAATGCTGCCGGTGCATTCGTGAGACCAAAAGGCATCACCACAAACTCAAAATGCCCATAACGCGTTCGGAAAGCCGTTTTCTCTATATCTTCCTCACGGACCCGCATTTGGTGATAGCCGGACCGTAGGTCGATTTTCGAAAAATACGTTGCACCTTGAAGTTGATCAAACAAATCGTCAATCCTAGGTAACGGATAACGATTCTTGATCGTCACTTTATTCAATTCGCGGTAATCAATGCACATGCGCATACTACCATCCTTCTTCTTCACAAATAACACTGGAGCGCCCCATGGCGAAGCACTCGGTCGAATAAAACCCTTCTCAAGCAACTCCTGGACTTGATTCAACAATTCTTGCATTTCCGTTGGTGCTAAACGATAAGGGGTTTTAGCAATGGGAGTAGCTCCCGGAACCAACTCAATGCGAAACTCGACTTGTCTTTCCGCCGGAACACCCGGTAAATCATCCGGAAAAACATCTTCAAATTCACTTACCACCGGAATTTCACGAATAGGTGGTGGCTCATTACGAGTATCAACAACATGAGCGAGAAAAGCCATGCCACCGGTAACAACGTGACGACGTGCCCGTGCAAAAGTGCATATCGGCACCGGTCTCCTCCGTCTATCACCATGAATAATTAACTCTCCCCCACTTGGGGTCTTTACACGAATAGACTTGTCGTGGCATGCAATATCGGCCCTATAACGATCGAGCCAATCCATACCCACAACAACATCAAAATCACCCAACGTCATCGGAATGAGGTCAATATCAAAGTTCTCGGAACCAAACACAACGTTACAATTTTTACACACATCAACCACTAGCACCGTCTTGCCATCCGCTATTTCGACTTCTAACGGACGACTTAACTTAGCTAACGGTTTATTTAGTTTAGGCACAAATTTTGGAGACACAAAAGAGAAATTTGCACCGCTATCAAATAAAATCCTCGCCGGATTAGAGTTAACCATGAAAGTACCTGAAACGACTTCATTAGATTGCTTAGCTTCCTCATTGGTCATCAAATAGTTATGTCCCCTAGCCGACCCCGCCGCCTTCTCGATTCTCTTAACTTGATCATTTCGAAGTTCGGGACATTCCGTCTTTCGGTGCCCTTCTTGTTGACAATTGAAACATGTGACCACATTAGTACGCGGCTTTGGGCAATCACGAGAGTAGTGACCTTTTTGCCCACAATTGAAACAAGTGATCATGTGACCACTAGAAGCACTCTTCTTTACGCTACCGACGCTTTCGGATGCTCCTTTGCTCTTCTTGTTCGAGAAATTAGAAGCTTCAAACTTTCGTTTACTTGGCGCATAACTAACCGGTCTCGGAGCTTGCGCTTCAAACCCCTTCGCCACCGCCAAAAGCTTAGCAAAATTCTCAACTTGACCAATACTAATTTTACCCTTCAAATCATCTCTAAGGGTCGCATGAAAGTCTTCCATTAACAATTGATCATTCCCTACATACTCGGGGCAAAAACGCGCCTTAGCAAGAAAGTTAGTTTTGAGAGTGTTTAGGTCCAAAGACCCTTGACGCATGTTCCTCAACTCGTTGCGCAATTTGGAAAGATCCGCTTGCGTACGATATTCAAGGAAAAACTCTTTCTTAAAATCCGCCCAAGATAAACCCACAAAAGCCGCATCACCCACCATATCAATCTTGCCATCAAGCCAATCTTTAGCATGGCCCCTTAACATACTAGTAGCAAGCCTTGTTTTCTTTTCGGGAGGGCACTCGGTAGTACGAAAGCAACCTTCAATATCGGAAATCCAAGCCGCACTCTTCATGGGGTCGGGATCCCCATAAAAGTGAGGAGGCTTAGTCGCCAAAAAGTTCTTATAGCTAAACTCTAGCTCACCCACATTTTGAGGTCTAGGATACCTCCTTTCAACTTCTTCTCTTACGGCATTAGTCATTCGTTCTTGGATCATATCGGCAATTTGATCCGCGACCGAATCTTCAAGTATTTGCTTAACTTTTAGAGAGAAAGCCGAAACATAGTTTTCTAGAGCGGCTTCTATCTTAGTGGTCATTTCGTCCACTTCCTCCACATGAGAGGGACCACTACCTCCACTCAAATCACCATTAGTTTCACCATTCGTATCACCGTTAGTTTCCGTTCCATTTCTCGTCCTCATTCTAAAGATTAAACGGATTAGTCATTAACAACAACTAATGCACATATGTACCTATGCATATGACCTTACGCACGCCACATCTAGCTCGACACTTGTCGCACGTCCTTGCTTGACTTGACTTGCAACCGTAATAGTGTTCGCGACGCACTATTACGCTCACATGCCGTGTGTAACGACCCGGAAATTTCCGACCAAATTTAAACCTTAAACTCTATATGTTTCCGACACGATAAGCAAAAATCTTAATGTTGAGTCTGGAAAGTTTGAAATCTATATTTGGACAATCAAATACCATTTGGCCATGTCTGACGATTCACGAACATTTATGTGTATATACGTTATATACTTATTAATTGATAACATTAACAAGATATTAGATATGTAATATTTGGTTTTGATATATATATATATATATATATATATATATATATATATATATATATATATATATATATATATATATATATATATATATATATATATATATATATATATATGATTTTATACATAGTTATTACATTATGTATATGTAAAAATTTATAGTGTTGCTATGATGAAATAATGTATGATTTAAATAAATATATATATATTAATAAACATTTATATTTTCATGATTTCATATATAATTATAATATGATTAGTATGAAAACATATATTAATATATTTATATTAAAATGTATAAATATATATAATATCCAGTATATGTTATAATACATATTATATAATTATTATGATATTACGTAATAATACGAGATATTAAATTTAATACAAATATGGTTGTTGAGGAAATATTATTAGTACTGTCAAATATCAGTAATTGTATTAATTATATCATTAAATAACATATAAGGATGAACTGGGACATATAAATTATATCATTATCACTTATATTATTATTATTATTATTATTATTTTGTTTTATCAATATCATTAATATTATATTTATTACTATTATTATTTTCAATAATGTTAAATATTATTAGTGTTGTTATTATTTATTATTAATTATTAATTATTAATATAAAGTAAATAAAAATAGATACCGTATATATCTGATAAAAAGGCACGAGTTTGTTTCATTATCTCTGTTTTTTTCTTCTTCTTTCTTTTTGGTTCTTTTCTGATTTTCTATTATCCTCGTGAATCTGTGTCTGCACTACACCTTCAATATAAATCGATCAATTTCTTTTGTTTATCAACTTCCTCTAGCTATCGAAAATCAAAACACAGAGAATAAAGAGCCACGGCTCTGTTGCAATACAAATTTTATCATACCCAAATTTCAAAACAATCTTTAAAATCCGTAAATGCAATTTTGTTAGGAATAGGTTACTCAATCGATCTGCAAAAGATGAAACCTCAATCTGATTTGTCGATCTTTAATTTTAAAAGTCAAAGTATTATTCAAAAAAATCAAACGTATCATCTTTGGTGAAATTCGAATCTGTGGTTACGTTTTCAGTTAAAGTAATAACGGAGAACACTTCTAAGAAGGATTTAAGACTTATTTTGTTTTGAAACTGTGAGCTAAAACTCACTAAAACTCGATTTTGATGTTTGAGTTATTCGGGTATTTTGTTGAGCAATTGTGTAATTTTTTTTTTCTTTTATTTCCTATCAATCAGACACAACAGAGGTTTCGTTTTAATCCCAAAATGCAAAGTGAACTAATAAATTGCTTGACTGGTTATTGGTATCCCTGTTGTTCGAATTCTGTGAAGATGAAGATGAGATAAGAACTCAATAATACGGGTTATATTTAATTAAATGGGTGTTTAATCAGAAAATCGGCTATGGCCGAATGGTTAGAGGGTGAGTTGGGTATACGAGAGGTCTCGGGTTCGAATCTGGTCCATGGCTATTTTTTTTTGGGAAACTTTCAAAGGGTATAATCTTTTAACTTTTATTTTTATTATTATTATTATTATCATTATTATTATTATTGTTATGATTATGATTATTATTAATGGATATTAATATGATTATTGTTATTAGTGTTATTATTCTTATTATAATTGTTATTATAAGTATTAAGCATGATATTAAAATTTAAATTTAAAACTATAATAATATTATCATGAATATGTTTACTATTAATATTACTATGAAAGTAAAATAAATTATTATCATTCTCCTAAATATTAGTACTAAATTCTTTTTGTAAATAATAAAAGTGTTAAAATTGACATAAGTAATATTATTATCACGAATATTATTATTATTATTATGTGGTTACTAAAATTATTATCATGATTATCATCAACAATAAAATCTATATTTTTACATTAGTTATCATTAATATTATTATTTTCATTATTAACAAGAATTATTAACATTATAATCTTGTTAATAAAATTAAGTATTATAACCATTTTTTTATCCCTATTAATATTATTTTAATATTATTATAACTATTATTATTATTAAGATAAAAATGATATATTTAATATATTATATAACTAATAAAGTTACACATATTTATTTGATTACAATTACGTATGTTAATAAATATACAAATGATATAGGTTCGTGAATCCAAGGCCAACCTTATACTTGATCAATGATGTTATATGTATTTTTACTACAAAATACATTAGGTGAGTATATAGTCCCACTTTTAAACTCTAAATATTTCGGGATGAGAATACATGTATTTTATGTTTTACGTTATGGACACAAGTAACTGAAAAATATATTCTACGTTGAGTTGTACCACTGGAATACTTCCCTGTAGCTTGGTAACTAATATTTACAGCGGTATTGTAAACGCGAATCCTGTTGATAGATCTATCGGGCCTGACAACCCCAACCGGACTGGACGACCAGTATTCAACGGTTGCACAGTACTTCGTTTCGTGACTACACTTGGTACGGTGTAGTAAGATTTCATAATAAAGGGAATATGCGACGTGATTAAATGTTAAGTATGGTTACCAAGTGCTCAACCACTTAGAATATTTTTATTAAAATGTTTACATATGAAATCTTGTGGTCCATAGTTATAACGCTGCTAGCATCAAACCTATATATCTCACCAACTTTATGTTGACTTTTTAAAGCATGTTTATTCTCAGGTACGAATTAAGTCTTCCGCTGTGCATATGTTTATTTAAAGGACCTTATGTAGAGTCGATCATCGCAATGGAGTCAAATGTTGAAGATTTCGTCCAGATGGATAAGGACGGGTTTTTACATTTGGTATCAGAGCGGTGGTCTTAGTGAACCAGGTCTTGCATTAGTGTGCCTAACAGATAGTCGTTAGGATGCAGTAGTGAGTCTGGACTTCGACCGTGTATGTGTGTCAAAAGTTTTGCTTATCATTGCTAGTCGGAAATCATCTGCTTATCATCCCTAGGGAATTGCCTGTTTATCATTCTTTAGTCTAGACACGTCTTACTGCATTTAGTGCATCGATAGTGTATAGATGAAATTCATATCTTAGCGTATCTGATAATTCATATCTTAGCGCATCCGTAGACTTGCTTGTCATATGCCATAAGATCCTCTGTAGGCTACAAAATCTCTATTATTATAGGTATTCTATGAAATTAGAATATCATTCTATATTCGAAAATCATTTCACGTTAAAAATTCTTCTCAAATTGTCCTTCTGGTGATGAACCTGAAAGTACTTACCGGCAAACCTGTTCGAGAAACCATTTACCCTCTCATTTCTAGAGTATCCCGTCACGATTATATATTATCCTATATTTCGAATCTTACTCAACCGCTCGTCTCAACCGTCAATCATTCCGTAGTATTAGAAGAAATTAACGAACTACGCACTCGTGTGACGACTTTGGAGAACCTGGTGCGAAGGTTACGAATATCAGCAGCAACAACAGCAGCATAATCAATGCCACCATTATCGACATCGACAGTACCCTTATTATTCCTAAACCATAACCGCGCCGTAACTCTCAACATCACAACTTGTACCTCGAATATCAACATTTCACGCTTCAATATTACCATCTGTATTTCGAGTATGATCTTCGTTCTACAAATCGTTCTACATCGATTAATTTCGTTCTACGTATTGTTCTACCTCATTTACCTTCGTTCGACATGGCAATTATGTAATCTCTAATGTTTTAGAGATCATGTAATCCAGTATTAACGATAAAACAAATGAGTTTAATATTTTATTGACTCATTAAATCCAAGATTACATCCGATGAAAATATATATGCAAGTATATTTTCATAAAGATTGTAATTAAAATATTTTTTTTGTACAAACTGTTAATGATGAAAATATTTTAACGGGTGGGTAGTACCCGAGGAATATTTAGAATTCACATTAATAAGTTACACTGTACATTCTTCGAATCTGATTCAACGATCATTTACTATTCTACTTACAACTACCGATATACTTATCCGTTCACCACAGAATAATCATTTTTATTCAAATCTCATATTTAGATTTTGACCTATCAGAATCCAACAAGTGGCATAACGAAGAAAACATTGGACAAAAATAAAAAGTGTTAGAAACAAACGAATTAATTAATTGGAATTGTGATAGGATTTCACGCTAACTGTTCCGGCTAACTGTTCCCAGCTAACTGATTAACATTTAATTTATCGCAATTTACATTCTCGCAATTTTATTTATCGTCATTTAATTTCTGTTATTTACTTTTACGCACTTTAAATAACGGGACACGTATGCAAGGTTTCGACTTATCATATCGACCCATCTATATATATATTTCGGAACAACCGTAGACACTCTATATGTGAAGGTGGGAGTTGGTTATACAGGGTCGGAGTTGATTCCAAAATATATATATACTTTGAGTTGTGATCGACACCGAGACCGGTACACGGGTCACGATACGTATTATTTAATTCGAATATTATATATTAAATTATATATATGAATCATTGAACCATCGGACTATTGGACTGCTAACTTTGGACAATTAAAATGAATTAAATTAAAATATTGATTATAACATATGAAACTAAATAATTCTTCAAGCTTGCCACTTGATTTCATCTTAAACCTCATTTGTATCTCGACAATTACAATGCGTGTTCAAATCTTTCATGATTCTTGAAAACCCCTCAATCGAAAGGATGAACTAACCGCGTTTCATCTACGGAAGAAAAGACTTATGCTTCTGTAAGACTCTCGGAGACTGAGTCAACGTTTAACACGCAGCAGTGTTAATTTCTTTAGTGTTATTATTACCCAAAATAACTTTGCAATCCCTTTTCAAATTAGCCAATTTTGTCACAGCTCCAGCAAGTTAACCTCGACTTCTCAGAAAGGTTAGTTTCGATATATATACACGTCATTCTTTCGCTGTCGTTACCGGAGAATCTTTTATATTCCATCATCAGCGTTTAACCATCTAAAAACACAATTCTCCTGAAACCACCTCAGTTTGATAACCGATGACCCAGATCCGTTAACTTTGAGAATGCTGACGAAGCAGCATGTTGTAGATGGTCTTAATAGCCAAAAGTTGATGATAAATAACGGAGTATTGGAAACACTCAATAGAAAATTTAGTACCAAAAAGCGGATTATGCGAAACTATGAAGTAAGCCGTGGACAAATCACAAAGAATAAGTTTGACTTCAAAGAATTTAAAAGATTCAGTGTCTGCTGAAATCCTTAGTACATACCCTACTCCTTACTCTAAAACCTTTGCTGACACTATTCTTCATCATCATCCTTCGGTATTAGAAGTTCCAAGATATTATCACATCTTTCATTATAAATATCCTCAATGTTTCTGAAGATATTTTTATAACTATTCTTATCGGAAATCATCTATCTTCTCGCACTATCTGTATCACATCATAAAAGAAACTGTGTTAGTTTCTAAATTCTGAAACCTCCGAATTTAAAATATGAATGTTTTGAAGTAGTGTTAGGAACTGATGCATGAATTAGTATAATATAATGAAACTTGATCAACTTCATTATATTACAGTAAGTTATGTTAAGTTTCTAATGGAATGTGATGATTCACAGTACCATCATCATGTGCCATGTTACACGGCTCTTACATTCGATCCAATCTCCAAACATATCAAGAACATATCATCTTGATAGTTCTATCTTTCTGGATATTCTGGTAATTTGACAAATCAAAATCGTGCCATTTCCATTTCTTTCTTAGAGCATTAGCTATGTTCATTCCGAATTTCATACCTACGAATTCCGGACCATTGTTCGCTTGACTTGAGGACGGGAAGATATAAAACCCAGCAATCACTCAGAAACTACAAACCGTGTATATCAATACGTATTGCAACGTAAAGACATGGAAGAATTAGAAACATTATAATTCCAAGGAAATCATAAAAGTGAATAGATTCTTCTGGCGGCAGATGAAAGAGAAGAATGAAAGATATGAAAGTTAGAAGTATATCAAGAATCAGAACGGGATGGAGCATTTTAAAGAATACTTTAAAGTATGAATCAAGGGAGAAAGAATAGAAGATGTGAATTGTGAAAAAAAAGGAAAACGAAGAAGTGGATTTATAGTGAAATATCCGATAAAGAAATCGAAACAAATTGTCGCATTAAATCAAAGAAGATCCTGATCGCCGAAGAACCAAATCTTATTACTTAAGATTTTCTTTAAATCCCGTAAATTTCGGGAATCAATCATAACTACGTCATCGGTTAAAACAATTTCATATTTACTCATCTCACTCTTTTGTGATAGCTTCACCCGTACGCTTCACATGATCAAATCGTTTTACCTATATCTCTCAATAATGATAAAACTTTATTATCACCTCTTGATCGTCATGAAAATATTCCTATTGTTATCCATGATAACCTCTATTAAATTTCGGGGACGAAATTCTTTTAACGGGTGGGTACTGTAACGACCCGAAAATTTCCGACCAAATTTAAACCTTAAACTCTATATGTTTCCGACACGATAAGCAAAAACCTTAATGTTGAGTCTGGAAAGTTTGAAATCTATATTTGGACAATCAAATACCATTTGGCCATGTCTGACGATTCACGAACATTTATGTGTATATACGTTATATACTTATTAATTGATAACATTAACAAGATATTAGATATGTAATATTTGGTTTCGATATATATATATATATATATATATATATATATATATATATATATATATATATATATATAAATATGATTTTATACATAGTTATTACATTATGTATATGTAAAAATTTATAGTGTTGCTATGATGAAATAATGTATTATTTAAATAAATATATATATATATTAATAAACATTTATATTTTCATGATTTCATATATAATTATAATATGATTAGTATGAAAACATATATTAATATATTTATATTAAAATGTATAAATATATATAATATCCAGTATATGTTATAATACATATTATATAATTATTATGATATTACGTAATAATACGAGATATTAAATTTAATACAAATATGGTTGTTGAGGAAATATTATTAGTACTGTCAAATATCAGTAATTGTATTAATTATATCATTAAATAACATATAAGGATGAACTGGGACATATAAATTATATCATTATCACTTATATTATTATTATTATTATTATTTTGTTTTATCAATATCATTAATATTATATTTATTACTATTATTATTTTCAATAATGTTAAATATTATTAGTGTTGTTATTATTTATTATTAATTATTAATTATTAATTATTAATATAAAGTAAATAAAAATAGATACCGTATATATCTGATAAAAAGGCACGAGTTTGTTTCATTATCTCTGTGTTTTTTTTTTCTTCTTTCTTTTTGGTTCTTTTCTGATTTTCTATTATCCTCGTGAATCTGTGTCTGCACTACACCTTCAATATAAATCGATCAATTTCTGTTGTTTATCAACTTCCTCTAGCTATCGAAAATCAAAACACAGAGAATAAAGAGCCACGACTCTGTTGCAATACAAATTTTATCATACCCAAATTTCAAAACAATCTTTAAAATCCGTAAATGCAATTTTGTTAGGAATAGGTTACTCAATCGATCTGCAAAAGATGAAACCTCAATCTGATTTGTCGATCTTTAATTTTAAAAGTCAAAGTATTATTCAAAAAAATCAAACGTATCATCTTTGGTGAAATTCGAATCTGTGGTTACGTTTTCAGTTAAAGTAATAACGGAGAACACTTCTAAGAAGGATTTAAGACTTATTTTGTTTTGAAACTATGAGCTAAAACTCACTAAAACTCGATTTTGATGTTTGAGTTATTCGGGTATTTTGTTGAGCAATTGTGTAATTTTTTTTTTCTTTTATTTCCTGTCAATCAGACACAACAGAGGTTTCGTTTTAATCCCAAAATGCAAAGTGAACTAATAAATTGCTTGACTGGTTATTGGTATCCCTGTTGTTCGAATTCTGTGAAGATGAAGATGAGATAAGAACTCAATAATACGGGTTATATTTAATTAAATGGGTGTTTAATCAGAAAATCGGCTATGGCCGAATGGTTAGAGGGTGAGTTGGGTATACGAGAGGTCTCGGGTTCGAATCTGGTCCATGGCTATTTTTTTTTTTGGGAAACTTTCAAAGGGTATAATCTTTTAACTTTTATTTTTATTATTATTATTATTATCATTATTATTATTATTGTTATGATTATGATTATTATTAATGGATATTAATATGATTATTGTTATTAGTGTTATTATTCTTATTATATGTGTTATTATAAGTATTAAGCATGATATTAAAATTTAAATTTAAAACTATAATAATATTATCATGAATATGTTTACTATTAATATTACTATGAAAGTAAAATAAATTATTATCATTCTCCTAAATATTAGTACTAAATTCTTTTTGTAAATAATAAAAGTGTTAAAATTGACATAAGTAATATTATTATCACGAATATTATTATTATTATTATGTGGTTACTAAAATTATTATCATGATTATCATCAACAATAAAATCTATATTTTTACATTAGTTATCATTAATATTATTATTTTCATTATTAACAAGAATTATTAACATTATAATCTTGTTAATAAAATTAAGTATTATAACCATTTTTTTTTATCCCTATTAATATTATTTTAATATTATTATAACTATTATTATTATTAAGATAAAAATGATATATTTAATATATTATATAACTAATAAAGTTACACATATTTGTTTGATTACAATTACGTATGTTAATAAATATACAAATGATATAGGTTCGTGAATCCAAGGCCAACCTTATACTTGATCAATGATGTTATATGTATTTTTACTACAAAATACATTAGGTGAGTATATAGTCCCACTTTTAAACTCTAAATATTTCGGGATGAGAATACATGTATTTTATGTTTTACGTTATGGACACAAGTAACTGAAAAATATATTCTACGTTGAGTTGTACCACTGGCATACTTCCCTGTAGCTTGGTAACTAATATTTACAGCGGTATTGTAAACGCGAATCCTGTTGATAGATCTATCGGGCCTGACAACCCCAACCGGACTGGACGACCAGTATTCAACGGTTGCACAGTACTTCGTTTCGTGACTACACTTGGTACGGTGTAGTAAGATTTCATAATAAAGGGAATATGCGACGTGATTAAATGTTAAGTATGGTTACCAAGTGCTCAACCACTTAGAATATTTTTATTAAAATGTTTACATATGAAATCTTGTGGTCCATAGTTATAACGCTGCTAGCATCAAACCTATATATCTCACCAACTTTATGTTGACTTTTTAAAGCATGTTTATTCTCAGGTACGAATTAAGTCTTCCGCTGTGCATATGTTTATTTAAAGGACCTTATGTAGAGTCGATCATCGCAATGGAGTCAAATGTTGAAGATTTCGTCCAGATGGATAAGGACGGGTTTTTACACGTGCCACGCTCAAACGTATCACAACCGCCTTGCTCGATGTTCCACACAATAACACAAGATTAGTAACATCACAATTAGCATAGTTAGTCAACCTACGCATCCAAGTACTAATCAAACCCCGCACCGTCCCGTAGTCCTACGAGTCCCGCATATAATTCGACCACACAAAAGTCTAAGTCTAGGCGCCTATCTCAAGCCACCTAAATCCCTTAGACCACGCTCTGATACCACTTGTAACATCCCAACCCGTAATCCAACCAATAATTTTTTTTTTTATACAACACAATTACGAGCCAATAAAGTCGGTAACCCAACCATGGGTTCCATTTTAATTAAAACATACAACATTGTTTGTTTACAAAAGGCACAAGGCCACGAATAAAGTTTTACATAAGTTTGACCATTACAAATGATAGTTTAATAACCAAACAACAACTCGAGCGTGGTTTGGGGCTAAACTACCCAAAACTAGGCCAACTTCCAAAAGCTTCCAACATCACAACACGAGGACACCTAATGCCCAACAACCCCCTTTCCTTTGTCCATTCCTGCAACTAAAAAGGTAAACAACGAGAGGGTAAGCTTACGCTTAGTGAATGCAATAATTATACATATACATATATAACCTACTTACTTGCAAACATCTACACGATTACTTCATACATACAAGCATTATAAATATCATACCGACGCAAGGTACAATGCCAAATCCTCAAGTTCACAAGCTAGCACGGACAATAGCATGTAATAATAACCGAATATTATAAATAACAACACAACAACACATAACCATGGTTAACCATTAGTACAAGGGAATGGTACTTCGAATTTCCCATCGGTGTTCCCAACAACCGTTAGTGCACAACAATTATAACACTAATCCCGGAGTGGTATCGATCGCCCGAACTTTAAACCCACCCGTTACGCATAATGCGGTATCGAGCGCCCGAACTTTAAACCCGCACTACACGCCCACACACACACATATATGACACGGCATCGAACGCCCGAACTTAAATCCATATCATATATATAAACCCGATGTGGTATCGAACGCCCGAACTTAAACCCACATCGAATCCCACACAAGTAAATACATTATATACACACATGTATAATCATTCCACTCACCTTGTCGGCTTGGCGAGATTTCCAACAAGTAACTTGTAACTTCAAAGCGGGTCACCTAACACAATTAATTCTCAATTAATATATATATATATATATAACAAGCTAGACTTCCACCAACTAGCCTACTAGTGCATTTATGACCCATATGGGCATTTATGACCCAAATGCACTTAATTCACACAACAAGGTCAAGTCTCCCAACTAATCACTAAGAGCTAGTGATTTAGGTCTAACAACATTAATGAACATAAGTTCGATGCATTACTCATAACCATTTCACCCGATTATGCCATCTAGTGTTCCTTTGACTTTTGACCAACAAATCAAGTCAACCCTACACCTTAACAACTCTTCCACTCATTTATGGTGTATTAAAGACCAACCACCACCATTAATACTTACAACCAACTAACCCAAGGCCAAACCCTAGGTATTAATTAGTTAGGGTTTCCTTTCCATTAACCAACCCAAAACCACCCAATTAACCCTAAATTGGGTCATACAAACCCCACATGAAACAAATCCTAGCCTAAACATCATAAAACTCGGAACTTAAAGTTGGGACTTACCGAGACTATGAGTGTGTAGCTAAGAAGAAGATGAACAACTTTAATACTAGCTCCAAGGAAAGATTCACAATAGTTCCTCTTCAAATCTTTGGATTAAATCAAGAAGGTTTTGAGTTTTGGGAGAGAAATAAGAAAGAAAATGAAAATGAAATAATAAATGACCAACTAGTGGCTGATATTGAAAGCCACCCACCAGATTTACGTGTAAAAAGACCATTAAGCCCCTAGAACCTTGTAACTTAAACAAAATTCGGAGTTTGGATGACAGGTAGGCCGCGGCGCGGCCAAAATTGTCGCGGCGCGACGATTCACAGAAAAGACACAACACTGTTAAGTCAGCTTCTGATCTCATTTCATTCGTTGGGTCGCGTCGCGGAGGCCATTCTCGCGGCGCGACGTTTGCCTGGGACAGAACCATTCGACCATTTTTACTAAATCTAAGGTTCAAGCGACTAATCTACCACATTCACCATTTCCAAACACGTCTAAACTCATTCTTAAGTCTCATACTACCAAACGTTCCCACGAAACAACAAAAAGCCCGCCCACACTCGAATCCGAACACACATATATATATATATATATATATATATATATATATATATATATATATATATATATATATATATATATATATATATATATATATATATATATTTTATTCATACACATAATATACATACACATTACACAAGACCAACACTTAGCTCGTTTAATCACACAACGAACAACTATAAACGCGTTAATAGGTAAATCATACCTTTAACGAGCACGGTGGAAACGGAGTGTTACATTCCAGAAAACAACTCAATCTTATATTCGACTTCCCTTACCGGTGGCAGACCTGGTAACTCATCTGGGAACACTTCGGGAAATTCTGATACTATCGGAATATCGGCCACTGTTTTCTTTTCTTTCTTTGCATCAATCACATATGCAAGAAATGATTCACAACCCTTTGCCATCGACTGTTTCGCTTTCATCATGGTTATCAACGGAAAATTATACCCTCCCCGCTCCCCTCGGGCCACAACACGGGTTCCATCGGTCGAACGAAAGGTAATCATTTTCCTATCACACTTAATATTAGCCCTAAGCGAGCTCAACCAATCCATTCCTAGTACTACATCAAAGCTAGGAATAGGTAACACTAAACAAGTCACCGGGAAAGACTTCCTTTCGATTTCTATACAAACCCCAGACACATATGTTGTGATGGGTATGATCTTACCATCGGCTACTTCTACACTAACCGGCTTGGGTAACACAGTAACTGGTAATTTCAACTTAGCACAGAAATCTAGGGACATAAAACACCTATTGGCACCACAATCAAACAATACACGAGCAGGTATTGAGTTGATTAGAAACATACCAGTTATCACTTCGTCGGCTGCCACAGCATTCTCAACCGACATCTAAAAAGCTCTAGCCTCTGCTGTTGGAGGGTTCTTCCTTTTCTGCCCACTTGAGGCAGTTGAACCTACGACTGATGCCGAACGCGCCCCTGACCCTGCCCCGGAACTACCACTCTTCGACGGACAACTAACTGCACGATGCCCTGGTTTGTGACAAGTCCAACACACACTATTCGGATACGGACATGCTGAAGACTCATGCCCAACAACACCACACTTTAAGCATCTTCTTGTAGCCTCAGAACACTGACCACTGTGAGAAGATCGACACGTGTGACACCAATTCCCTTTACCTGATCCAGATCCAGTACTACTATGACCACTTTTACCCTTCGATTTAAACCCACTAGACTTCTTGGATTTAAATCCTGATTGACCGGATACTTGCCCACCTTGTTGTATCACATTACCAAACATTCTATTTCTGGCGGCCTGAACATCACTTTCTACCATCTTAGCCATCACAACAGCTTGAGACAACGATGTAGCTGTTCTAACAAAAGTTCGGTACTCTGGCAGAATAATATTAACAAAATGCTGAATACGAGATGTTTCGTCTGGCACCCATTGTTGTACAAACCTCAGTTTATCCATAAACTTCTCTACTACCTCATCGATCGTCATTTGAGGTGTCATCTTCATTTCAAGAAATTCAGTCTTGATTCGGTTCATATCAAACAGATTCAATGCTGTTCACACACCTTTCCATAAAAGTGCTCCCATGTAATCATACTCACTTGCTCTTTCGGTATACTGGAAATCAAAGAATCCCACCAAATCATAGCCCTACCTTTCAACAGTCTACTAGCATATGTTACCTTCAGCTCGGGTGTAATGACCCAGAAATTTCCGATCAAATTTAAACTTTAATCTTTATATGTTCCCGACACGATAAGCAAAATCTGTAATGTTGAGTCTCGAAAAGTTTGAAACTATATTCATGTAATCAATTACCCATTGACCATCTATTTGTCCGACGATTCATGAACGTCATAATTTGTATTAATTATATACTTATGTATATATATATGGATATATATGGATTATATCTAACTTGAATATATGATAATTAGGTATCTCATTAAATATATTAACAATGGATTTTATACATAAAATGAGACTACTAACTTAAGGACTTCGAAACGATATATATATATGTATTGTATTAAGATGTATTAATACACAGTTTCTAGATAAATTTACTATTGGAATATACCAATAGTAAAACATCATTTTCAACCTTTTATCATGGAAAATGACATCCTTGTCATTACATATGACTCATGAGACAACTTTAAACACATAAACAAAATAATTTTGTATTTATACCCGTATTGTACACAACTTCTGGATGTATTTACTATTCGTATATACCAATAGTAAAACATCATTTTCAACCTTTTATCATGGAAAATGACATCCTTGTCATTACATATGACTCATGAGACATCTTTAAACACATAAACAAAATAATTTTGTATTTATACCCGTATTATACACAACTTCTGGATGTATTTACTATTCGTATATACAAATAGTAAAACATCATTTTCAACCTTTTTAATCATGGGGGAACATGTTTAACAACTCTTAACATCTAGTATTTAACTTCTAGCTAAAATATCAACTTGGAATCTCTTTATATCATTATATCTATATATATATATATATATGACATTTTATATATCTATATCTATATCATTTCCATTTCAATTTTTATTCTAAGATTTTACTCCCTAAAAACACACACCTGAAAGCCTTTGTTCTACTACTTCAATTCAGCAAAAACACTTCAAATATAAGCCTTAAAACAACCTAAAATTATCATAAGAAAAACCAAACAAGAACACTTCATGAAGATCATCCATTTCAAGTTTACACTTTCAATCTTTTGAACCCATTTCAAAAACTCTTTGAAGATCAAGAATTATACTTCCTTTCCAGTAGCTTTATCCAAGTAACTTGAGCTAGTAACCTTGTTCATAATCTTATTCAATTCATATTCATATAGCTATCTTATTTTATATTGTAAAATTTTAACAACAAGAACATAGTTTGAATGATTTCAAACTTGTTCGCAAACTAAATAGATCCTTCTAACTTAACTTTTAAAACACTTCAAGACCTGTAATATATCATAATGATATGCTAACTTAACAAGATATAACTTGTTTTTACAAAGAACACCTTAAAACTGAATCTACGTCGTCGGAGTGCAGCCGGGGGCTGTTTTGGGTTGGATAATTAAAAACCATCTTGAACTTTGAATTAGAAGTTCATGTTCTGGAAAAATGATATTTCTTATGAATATGTTAACACATAAAAATTTCATGGTTTAATTCAATGTATAAGTATTTTTATAAAAATGATCATTAGATGTTGTTTTATGAAGAAAAATGATCACTTTCATAAGATTCACCTAAATTTGACCTATAACCTGTGATTTCGAATACAAACTAAGGTATTTTCAGTTCATATTCTTAAATAACAACTCAATCCAAGGAAGTGGAAAGTTGAACCATCAAAAACGGGGTTGTAACGAAGAAACTATGAATAAAATAAGATCGAGTATCCGAAGCTAGTTTAACAACGAACTTATTTGGAGAAAAATTAAATTAATCATAGCTTTTCTAATTAATATGATATTTTATATATATTTACTCATGATTTAATTTTATATATTTGTGGACCACTAACATCGGACTGCTAACTAAGGACTAATTAGATAATAAAAATATTATAAGTATATATGTAACGATTATTTGAAAAGAAAATATGTTGATATATTATATATGGTTAGGTTCGTGAATTCGGGGCCAACCCTACACTTGTTCAATGATGTTATATGTATTTTTACTACAAAATACAGTATGGTGAGTATATAGTCCCTTTTTAAACTCTAAATATTTTGGGATGAGAATACATGCATCTTTTGTTTTTCGAAATAGACACAAGTACTTAAATATATATTCTTTGTTGAGTTGTACCTTTGTATATATCCCTAATAGTCTGGTAACTATTAGTTACATGTGGTTAACATGTAAGCGCGAATCCTATTGATAGATCTATTGGGTTTGACACCCCCACCCAGATGTTGTTCTAGTCACTACTAAACTAGAAGAACGGGTGTTTAGTACTTCGTTTTACTACATTTGGTACGGTGTAGCGATAACTTTGAAAAGGGAATATGCACGGAAAACATCTGTTAAGTATAGTTACTGGGCGCTCAACAACGTATAGAATATCTTTGCTAAAACGTTTATAACTATGAAATCTTGTGGTCTACTATTATATCGATGATAAACCTATATATCTCACCAACTTTATGTTGACGTTTTAAAGCATGTTATTCTCAGGTATGAATTAAGTCTTCCGCTATGCATTAGCTCATATTAAGGACGTTACTTGGAGTCGATCATCGCAATGGGACCAAATGTTAATGACTTCGTCCAGGAGGATTAGGACCGGTCATTTCAGTTAGGATCAGAGCTGGTTTAATGCCGTTTATGAGCGGGTTAATCGTAGAGGGGGTTCTCACAGTGTTACCTGTGACGAAGCATTGGCTCTTGCCCCTCGCGGTCCCTATTAGGGTTGGCTGGCTTGGCAGAGATGCGGGCCGTAAAATCAGTGTCTGAGGTACGCTCAGTGGTCACCAGGCGGTTAGCTGGGTATCAGCAGCTGCGGAAGGCACTGGGTGGGACGTTGTCCCCACTGTTGTTTCAGTTGGTATCAGAGCGTTGGTCTTAGCGAACCATGTCTTGCATTAGTGTGTCTAACTGTTAATTGTTTAGATGCATTAGTGAGTCTGGACTTTGACCGTGTCTACATGTCAAAAGTTTTGCTTATCATTTCTAGTCGGAAATCATCTGCCTATCATCCTTAGGAAATTACCTGCTTATCATCTTAAGTCTAGACACGTCTTACTGCATTTACTGCATCGATAGTGTATAGACAAAATTCATATCTTAGCGCATCTGTAGATTTGCCTGACATATACCATAAATTCCTCTGTAGTCTACGAAATCTTTAGGATTATATATATAGATATTCTACATAGTTAGAATATCATCCGATATCTGAAACTCATTTCACATCGACGATCCCTTCCACCCACCAAATTGCTCGTTTGGCGATGAACCTAAAGCACTTACCGGCGAACCTGTTCGAGAAACCATTTTCTCTCTCATTTCTAGAGTATCTCGTCACGATTATATATTATCCCATATTTCGAATCTTATTCATCCGCTCGCTCCAACCGCCAATCATCCCGGTGTACTACCAGAAGTTAACGAACTACGCGCTCGTGTGACGGCTTTGGAGAACATGGTGCGAAGGTTACAAACCCCAGCAGCAGCACCAGCAGCATAATCCGTACCACCATCATCAACGCCGACAGTACCCTTATCACCCCAACCACAACCGCGTCGTAAACCTCAACATCATGATCTGTACCTCGGATATCAACCTCACCTACCTATCGTTCTACATATCATTCTACATCGATTATCTTCGCTCTACATATCGTTCTACCTCATTTATCTTTGTTCGACATGACGATTATATAATCTCTAATGTTTTAGAGAACATGTAATCTAGTAATATCGATAAATCAAATGAGTTTAATATCCTATTGACTCATTAAATTCATAATTACATCCGAAAAAATATATATGCAAGTATATTTTCATAAAGATTGTAATTAAAAATTTCTTTCGTACAAACTATTAATGATGAAAATATTTTAACGGGTAGGTAATACTCGAGGAATATTTAGATTTCACATTAATAAGTTACACTGTACATTCTTCGAATCTAATTCAACGGTTAATTGCTATCCTACCTACAATCACCAATATACGTATTCGTTCACCCCAGAATAACCATTTCCATTCAAATTTCATATTTGGATTTTTACCTATTCGAATCCAACAAGTGGCATAACAAAGAAAACATTGGACAAAATAAAAAGTGTTAGAAACAAACGAACTAATTAATTGAAATATTGATAAGAATCCACGCTAACTGTTCCTAGCTAACTGTTCCCAGCTAACTGATTAACATTTTATTTATCGCAATTTAATTATCGCAATTTACATTCTCGCAATTTACTTATCGTGATTTAATTTCTGTTATTTAGTTTTACGCACTCTAAATCGGGACACATGTACACAATACGTCGGATTAATTCTGAGACAATACGTTGTACATGGGTCATGATATATATTTATTTATTTTACGCACTTTAAATAACGGGACACGTATACAAGGTTTCGACCTATCATATCGACCCATCTGTATATATATTTCGGAACAACCATAGACACTCTATATGTGAATATACAGGGTTGAAGTTGATTCCATAATATATATATGGTTTGAGTTGTGATCAATACTGAGAACGGTACACGGGTCACGATACGTATTAGTTAATTCGAATATTATATATTTAATTTATATATGAATTTATTGGACCATTGGAAAATCGGACTATTGGACTGCTAACTTTGAACAATTAAAATGAATTAAAATATTGATTATAACATATGAAACTAAACAATTCTTCAAGTTTGCCACTTGATTTCATCTTGAACCTCATTTGTACCTCGACAATTACAATCCGCTTTCAAATCTTTCATGATTCTTGAAAACACCTCGATCGGGAGGATGAACCAGCCGCACTTCATCTACGGAAGAAAAGATTTATGTACCTGAAAAACTCTCGAACCCAAATTCATAGTTTAACCCGTACCCGTGTTGAATCCTTTATTAGCAAAAACAACCTTATGATCCCTTTTCAAAGTAACCAATTTTGTCACAGCTTCAGCAAGTTAACTTCGAATTCTCAGTAAGACCAGTCTTATTATAACCTCGATATATATATACGTCGTCCTTTCGCCGTCGTTACCGGAGAATCTTTTATATTCCACAACATCATCAGCAGATGTACCAGCAGCTCGTCATCTCTTTGGCGAAATCCGCAATCAGTATTTTGAAAATCTCGCAGAACTTCTCCAGTTAGACCTATAACGTCTATCCCTAAGAAGTTCATACTCCGAATGTGAAGTTTCTGAAAAACACCCTGAACTACAGACTAGTTCTTGAAATGCTGATGAAGCAGCAAAAATTGTAAACGACTTTAACAAGTCAAAAGTTTGATGATAAAGTACGGTGTGTTGGTAAAACTCAGAAAAAGAGAAGGTTTGGAACTGGAAAACGGATTGAGCAAAGTATGAAAGAGGCTGTGGATAGACCACAAGGACTGAACCTGCCTTCAAAGGATCCAAATGATTCCGTGCCTGCTGAAATCGTTAGTAAACATTTTATTTCTCATTCTAAACCTTCACAGACAAATCTTCTTCATCATCCATCGATGATAGAAAATCTAAGATATCATCGTGCCTTTCATTATAAATATTCTCAGTACTTCTGATGATATTTTCATAAGTATTCTTATCTGAGATTATTTATCTTTCCGTAATATCTGTGTTACAACACAAAAGAATCTGTGTTAGTTTCTAAATTCTGAAACCTTCGAGTTTAAAATAGGAATGTTTTGAAGCAGTGTTGGGAACTGATGCATGGATTAGTATAATATAATGACACTTGATCAACGTCATTATATTACAGTAAGTCATGTTGAGTTTCTAATGGAATGTGATGATTCACAGTACCATCATCATGTGTCATGTTACACGACTCTTACATTCTATCTAATCTCTAAACATATCAAGAAAATATTTTTCTTGATGATTCGGTCTTTTCCAGGATATTCTGGTAATTTGACAAATCAAAATCGTTCCATTACCGTTTCTTTCTAAGAGCATTAGCTATGCTCATTCCAAATCTCATACCTACGAATTCCGGACCATTATTCGCTTGACTCGAGGTCGGGAAGAGAAAACGAATGCATGAAGCTTCGAAAAATAATGAAGGATATAAAACCCAACAATCTCCCAGAAATTACAAACCGTGTATATCAATACGTATTGCAACGTAAAGACACGGGAGAATCAAAAACATTATAATTCCAAGGAAATGATAGAAGTGAATAGATTCTTCTGGCGGTAGATGAAAGAGAAGAATGAAAGATATGAAAGTTAAAAGTATAACAAGAATCAGAACGGGATGGAGCATTTTGAAGAATGCTTTAAGGTATGAATTGAGGGAGAAAGAATAGAAGATGTGAGATATGGAAATAAGGAAATGAAGGGAGTGGATTTATAGTGAAATATCCGATAGAGAAATCGGAACAGATTATTGCATTTAATCAAAGAAGATCCTGATTTCCTAAATCGCCGAAGAACCAAATCTTATTACGTAAGATTTTCTTTAAATCCCGAGAATCCCGGAAATCAATCATAACTACGTTATCGGTTAAAACGATTCCATATTTACTCATTTCACTCTTTTGCGATAGCTTTGCTTTTACTCCTTGCGTTATCAAATTGTTTTATCTATATTACTCAAGGATGATAAAACTCTATTCATCAACTCATAATTGTCATGAAAACATTCTTATTACTATTCATAACGACCTCTATCAAATTTCGGGGACGAAATTTCTTTAACGGGTAGGTACTGTAATGACCCGGAAATTTTCCGATCAAATTTAAACTTTAATCTTTATATGTTCCTGACACGATAAGCAAAATCTGTAATGTTGAGTCTCGAAAAGTTTGAAACTATATTCATGTAATCAATTACCCATTGACCATCTATTTGTCCGACGATTCATGAACGTCATAATTTGTATTAATTATATACTTATGTATATATATAGATATATATGGATTATATCTAACTTGAATATATGATAATTAGGTATCTCATTAAATATATTAACAATGGAATTTATACATAAAATGAGACTACTAACTTAAGGACTTCGAAACGATATATATATATGTATTGTATTAAGATGTATTAATACACAGTTTCTAGATAAATTTACTATTGGAATATACCAATAGTAAAACATTATTTTCAACCTTTTATCATGGAAAATGACATCCTTGTCATTACATATGACTCATGAGACAACTTTAAACACATAAACAAAATAATTTTGTATTTATACCCGTATTGTACACAACTTCTGGATGTATTTACTATTCGTATATACCAATAGTAAAACATCATTTTCGACCTTTTATCATGGAAAATGACATCCTTGTCATTACATATGACTCATGAGACATCTTTAAACACATAAACAAAATAATTTTATATTTATACCCGTATTATACACAACTTCTGGATGTATTTACTATTCGTATATACAAATAGTAAAACATCATTTTCAACCTTTTTAATCATGGGGGAACATGTTTAACAACTCTTAACATCTAGTATTTAACTTCTAGCTAAAATATCAACTTGGAATCTCTTTATATATATATATATATATATATATATATATATATATATATATATATATATATATGACATTTTATATATCTATATCTATATCATTTCCATTTCAATTTTTATTCTAAGATTTTACTCCCTAAAAACACACACTTGAAAGCCTTTGTTCTACTACTTCAATTCAGCAAAAACACTTCAAATATAAGCCTTAAAACAACCTAAAATTATCATAAGAAAAACCAAACAAGAACACTTCATGAAGATCATCCATTTCAAGTTTACACTTTCAATCTTTTGAACCCATTTCAAAAACTCTTTGAAGATCAAGAATTATACTTCCTTTCCAGTAGCTTTATCCAAGTAACTTGAGCTAGTAACCTTGTTCATAATCTTATTCAATTCATATTCATATAGCTATCTTATTTTATATTGTAAAATTTTAACAACAAGAACATAGTTTGAATGATTTCAAACTTGTTCGCAAACTAAATAGATCCTTCTAACTTAACTTTTAAAACACTTCAATACCTGTAATATATCATAATGATATGCTAACTTAACAAGATATAACTTGTTTTTACAAAGAACACCTTAAAACTGAATCTACGTCGTCGGAGTGCAACCGGGGGCTGTTTTGGGTTGGATAATTAAAAACCTTCTTGAACTTTGAATTAGAAGTTCATGTTCTGGAAAAATGATATTTCTTATGAATATGTTAACACATAAAAATTTCATGGTTTAATTCAATGTATAAGTATTTTTATAAAAATGATCATTAGATGTTGTTTTATGAAGAAAAATGATCACTTTCATAAGATTCAACTAAGTTTGACCTATAACCTGTGATTTCGAATACAAACTAAGGTATTTTCAGTTCATATTCTTAAATAACAACTCAATCCAAGGAAGTGTAAAGTTGAACCATCAAAAACGAAGTTGTAACGAAGAAACTATGAATAAAATAAGATCGGGTATCCGAAGCTAGTTTAACAACGAACTTATTTGGAGAAAAATTAAATTAATCATAGCTTTTCTAATTAATATGATATTTTATATATATTTACTCATGATTTAATTTTATATATTTGTGGACCACTAACATCGGACTGCTAACTAAGGACTAATTAGATAATAAAAATATTATAAGTATATATGTAACGATTATTTGAAAAGAAAATATGTTGATATATTATATATGGTTAGGTTCGTGAATTCGGGGCCAACCCTACACTTTTTCAATGATGTTATATGTATTTTTACTACAAAATACAGTATGGTGAGTATATAGTCCCTTTTTAAACTCTAAATATTTTAGGATGAGAATACATGCATCTTTTGTTTTTCGAAATAGACACAAGTACTTAAATATATATTCTATGTTGAGTTGTACCTTTGTATATATCCCTAATAGTCTGGTAACTATTAGTTACATGTGGTTAACATGTAAGCGCGAATCCTATTGATAGATCTATCGGGTTTGACACCCCCACCCAGATGTTGTTCTAGTCACTACTAAACTAGAAGAACGGGTGTTTAGTACTTCGTTTTACTACATTTGGTACGGTGTAGCGATAACTTTGAAAAGGGAATATGCACGGAAAACATCTGTTAAGTATAGTTACTGGGCGCTCAACAACGTATAGAATATCTTTGCTAAAACGTTTATAACTATGAAATCTTGTGGTCTACTATTATATCGATGATAAACCTATATATCTCACCAACTTTACGTTGACATTTTAAAGCATGTTATTCTCAGGTACGAATTAAGTCTTCCGCTGTGCATTAGCTCATATTAAGGACGTTACTTGGAGTCGATCATCGCAATGGGACCAAATGTTAATGACTTTGTCCAGGAGGATTAGGACCGGTCGTTTCATCGGGTTCACACTGACACGCTTCAAATACCCTTTCAACTTCTCTCAACCAATTGAGAGTTACAGTCGGATCAGTACTTCCAGAGAACTCGGAGGGTTTGCAATCAAGGAAGTTCTTATAAGTACACCTTTTAGGTGGTTGCATGTAGGGTTGTTGAAACATTTGCATTTGGTATGGATTCATCATCATGGGATTTTGGTAAGTAAAGGTGTTTTGTGGTGGCATATAATATTGGTTAGGTATTTGATTCTAAAGCTGGTTCTGGGGCACATTAGGTATCGTTTGGGATTGCGCGGTTGGGAATCCAGGTGGTGTATCATCATTATTAGAATGCCTTGCCAATTCAAGCTCATTAATTTTGTCTTCAGCCTCCTTTAGTTTGCTCTCTAACTGAAGAATGTAACTATTCTGATCATCATCAAACTCAACACCCTCTTCTGGTGCTCTGAATGTTCCGGGGTTGGATGGGCCAGTTGCGTTTCTATCAGCCATACCTGTGCTACAAAACAGCTCACACAAAAGCTTAGTGGATAAGAGTTAGTTCAATCACAACTAACACACGTATATCCTATTTTCACTTAGCCCCCACTCCCACAGACATGTTTGACTTGCCTCAGGGTTTGGGAACAAAATACGCGCATGTATTTGCTGCCAAACCATGCTCTGATACCAACTTGTAACACCAGCAAATTTTTTATTTTTTTTTAAAACACAACGGAAGACTTTATTAGCAAACACACTATAAGGCACGTCATTACCTTAATCCGAGTAATTAAGTTTAAGTTTACACAACGGTGTTACGTTATTACAAAACATGATTTATACAAAAGTCCACATCAGAGTTGGGTTGTCAAACATGTCTCCTGCAACAACACCCATCCCTACTAGCAGTACCTAAACCTGCAAGGGGAGAATATGTGGGGGATTAGCGCACCGCTAAGTGAATGGAATCTATCTAACAGATATAGCTTAAGCCACACACAAGCTATGTACATCAACAATACTTGCTAACTACCAACTAGCATACAATAAGACAATACGAGGATCGGCGGCTTGTACGAGCACACGACTCTCAGCTGATCGGGCCTGAGTTTACCGATAGTCCCTGCTACTCAATTCACAGTATAGTTATCCAGATGCAGGGGGTGCATCGTTCACACTATACTCACAATCAGTAGGCTATGGACCCAACCTCCCCTACGCACGGTTGACCTCATACGGACTCTAACCTCACCTAAGCACGGTCTCGAGTCCCCAGTCTCCCTAGGCCCGACTGGTGCCATTCACACAGTGTACACATAATTCACATACAACATCAGGCATACTATATTATTCTAACATGGCAATTTCTACACTATGCATGGTAAAAGAGTCAACCACAGTAGCATGGTGTGCTACTTAAACTCTATCCAGAGATAGACCCACTCACTGATTACCAGCTACAGCTCAGTTATCTTACTTCTGAGCTTCTTCCTTGTTCTTATCACCTGAGAACAACACAACGAAGTCAATATACATATCTCAATCAATAGTATAATCAAATCATACTATAAACTAGGTCATAACACCATATATTCATAATTTTATGAGTCTACATCATGACTCCATTCAATAATGGCATACAGGTGCGTGCAAAACACGACATACACACTAAAACGCCTTTTCCGACCCAAAAACCGTTTGATCTAGGTTCTTAAAAGTTCACCATTGAAAAGTATTCTTTATTACGATTCTAACGATAGTTTATTCATCAAAAACGGAGTTACGTTTTGAAAGTTACGCCCGTTTCAATTTCATAAAAGGTACTGTAGCAAATAGCGACACTGTAGCAACTCGGGTACTGTAGCAAATAGTGACACTGTAGCAACTCGGATACTGTAGCAAATAGTGACACTGTAGCAACTCGGGTACATTAGCAAATAGTGAAACTGTAGCAAATAGTGAAACTGTAGCAAATAGTGACACTGTAGCAAATAGTGACATTTGTAGCAAATAGTGACACTGTAGCAAATAGTGATACTGTAGCAAATAGTGACACTGTAGCAACTCGGGTACTGTAGCAAATTGGGTACTGTAGGAAACTGGGTACTGTAGCAAACTGGGTTTCGAAGATCTTGTGATTTTTTCCCCAAAAACTCGATTTCTAAGTGTTTTTGACCAAATTTTAAGCACAAGAAAGCTACTAAACATATATATAAGCTATTTCTAACATCAATTAAGCATATCTAACATATTTCATGAAGATTCAAGCTCAAAAATCACACTTTTATTCAAGAACACAAAAACCCAATTAATCAAGAATCAAAGCAAGGATTCAAGTAAACAAACCTGGATTAATGACCACAAAGATGATATGAATCAATCCTTAAAGCCTTACAATCAAATTTCTAGCTTGGATTAATTTAGGATTTGAGAGGAAAAGAAGCTAGGTACGTACATATTTTTTTGGGGAAATTAGGTGAAATGGATGGAAATATCTAGATATTACACTCTTAAATAGGTATTAAAACCCATACCCCACAACACACGGGTATTTATCAGTTATCTGATATCTTTCGCGCAAGATTAGATAACCCAAACGAGGTCCAAATAAATAAAACAAACATGTTCTGGGACCCTTGTCACAAACTGGTCTTAACCAATTAATAAAATAACAGCAATAAAATAATTAAAATAAAAGCACTTAAAACTAAGCATAACCCTAAGGGCAAGATAGACAACTTACAACTAGCCCGGGTTTCAGTCTGTTACATGTACAACAAGTATTGGACTAGATGGGATGCACGAACGTTGGCATACTTATGTGATGTGTCATAACCCGTCCTTAACCATAAGAACGTGTTAGATAACGTATGATTTCATTGCGAGGTATTGACCTCTATATGCGACATTTTTAAAAGAAAAACTGCATATATTATACATTACAAACCATAGCCTTTATTTTTGTTACAAGCTTTAGACAATAAAAAGATGATTATCGTTTAGCGATAATCTTCGACTTACAAACTTTACAAATGATGATAACAACACGATTTCTAGCATATTTTACAACACAAATCCTTGGGTATGCAGTTTTATTTTTGACACATATATGCGTACGCAAGATCCTGCTCAAATTCAACATAATGCAGCGGAAGCTTCTAATTATTACCTGAGAATAAACATGTTTAAAACGTCAACATAAAGTTGGTGAGATATAGGTTTAATGCCGGCAGCAATATATATATAGACCACAAGATTTCGTATATAAACAGTTTAATAAAAATATTCTAAGTGGTTGAGCACTTGGTAACCATACTTAACAATTAATCACGTCGCATATTCCCTTTAATATGAAATCTTACTACACTGTACCAAGTGTAGTCACGAAACGAAGTACTGTGCAACCGTTGAATACTGGTCGTCCAGTCCGGTTGGGGTTGTCAGGTCCGATAGATCTATCAACAGGATTCGCGTTTACAATACCGCTGTAAATATTAGTTACCAAGCTACAGGGAAGTATGCCAGTGGTACAACTCAACGTAGAATATATTTTTCAGTTACTTGTGTCCATAACGTAAAACATAAAATACATGTATTCTCATCCCGAAATATTTAGAGTTTAAAAGTGGGACTATATACTCACTTTCGTCTTGAAGATATATATAATTTGACTTGGTCTCCGGTTGATATCACGAACCTATCCATATATAATATATCAATACCTTTTCTTTTTAAACAATCGTCACATATATATGTTTATAATACTTTTAATACTTTTAATAATTCCTTAGTCCGTAGTTAGCAGACCGATGTTAGTAATTCAATTTTAATGGTTCATTTTTATGTGTTTAATAAACCCCCAATGAAATGAATAAAACCCCCATCGTATATGTATTGGTCGAGATTAATCTTGACCCATGGTACCGGTGTTGTCAAATGACGTGTTGCGTACATAAAGTACCGGTGTTGTCAAATGACGTGTTGCGTACAATCATGGGATCTTATGATTAATCTTCTCGTGTTGTTTACGAGTGATCCTGAACCATATAAAATTGAATTATAAGTACATATATATAAAATATCATGTTATCTTAAAAAGATGTGATTTATTTAATTTTTCCCAATTATTTTCGTGGCTAAACTAGTCTTGGATATCCGATTTTGTTTCGGTCATAGTTTCTTCGTTACAACTCCGTTTTCGTTGATTCAACTTGCCATCTCCTTGGATCGAGTTCCTCTTTAAGACTATGAACTGTAAATACCTTAGTTTGTATTCAAAATCACACGGCATAGGTGAAACTTCAGTGAAACTTATGAAGTTAATTATTTTTGTTACAAAAATATCATTTAATGACCATTTTTCTAAAAATACTTATACTTTGAATTAAATCATGAAATTTTTATGTGTTATCATATTCATAGTAAAAATCATTTTTCCAGAAAATAAACCTCCAATTCAAAGTTTAAGATAGTTTTTAATTATCCAACCCAAAACAGTCCCCGGTTACACTCCGACGTCGTAAAAACAGTTTTTAAGGTATTCTTTGAAAAACCAAGTTTTACCTTGTTAAGTTAGCATATATTTAAGTTATATTACAGGTCTTGAAGTATTTTAAAAGTTAAGTTAGAAGGATCTATTTAGTTTGCAAACAAGTTTGAAAACATTCAAACTATGTTTTTGTTGTTAAAATTTTATACCACAAAATAAGATAGCTATATATATATGAATCGAATAAGGTTATGAACATAGTTACTACCTCAAGTTCCTTGGAAAAGGTTGCTGTAAAAGAGGAGTAAAAAGCTAGAACCAAAAGGGTGATGGAAGTGGATGAAAGATTGGAAGTAAGTTTGTGTTCTTGGAAGGATTTCTTGAAGTGTTGTTGTAAGAGTTTTCTTATGGTGTTTAAGTAAGGTTTTTATGGCTAGATCTTCTTGGTAATTTGCTGGATTGTTATGGAGTTCAAAGCTCTTGAAAGTGTGTGTGTTTTTAGCTAGAGAATGGAAGTAAAAGTGAATCAAAAATGGAAGATGGATGAGGTATAAATGATGATGATGGTGGCGTGTTCCATGGTGTACAAAGACAAAAGTTTTAGTTGTTTTCTTGTATAATTAGTCAAGCAATCATACAAAAGTAATTACCTTATACATAAGGTATGAACAAGGGCTGGTTGGTGGTGATTTTATGTGTATATACCAATAGTAAATACGTATAGAAGCTAGGTATGATACGAGTACTTATACTCTAGATATACGTATAGAAATTTTGTGAAAAATGGAATGAGGATTCAAATATAGCTATCTTTTGTGAATACACTTATATGGTTTTATGTATTTAAGTCTTTAAAAGTGATTAAATACATTACTTATACGATATATGTATAACCATTATAGGTTATAAGTATTTAAGTCAAATAACGTTACGTATGGTTATCGTTTTGAAAACTTAAGTTAGTAGTTTTAAAATATACTTATAACTTATTGTTATTAATACAAAATGAGATATTAAAACATTCATTAATCATGTTAAATATGTATATATACATATATATACACAAACGTATAATTATCATATATTGTATAGTTCGTGATATCATCGGTCAAACTAGACGGTCAAACGTTGTGTAAATCTCTTTTCGAAAACATAAGTCTCAACAATTTGGATTGCTTATCATGTTGGTAAGGTTTAATTTATGTAAATATTATTCTTATAAGTATAGAACGATCGAAAAAGTGCGGGTCGTTACATTACCTCCCCGTTAAATAAATTTCGTCCCGAAATTTTAAAATTGTACCTATTTTGCGTCATCGAGAAACAAGTGTGGATACTTTTGTTTCATCTGATCCTCTCGTTCCCAAGTAAACTCGGGACCTCTTCTAGCACTCCAACGAACCTTAACGATCGGTATGTTGCTCTGCTTGAGCTGTTTGACTTCACGATCCATGATTTCGATTGGTTCTTCGATGAATTGTAGTTTCTCGTCGACATGGATTTCTTCAAGAGGGATGGTGAGATCTTCCTTTGCAAGACACTTCTTAAGGTTTGAGATGTGAAAGGTATTATGTACTCCGGCGAGTTGTTGCGGTAACTCGAGTCGATAAGCTACCGGTCCAATGCGTTCGATGATCTTGAACGGGCCTACATACCTTGGGTTTAGTTTACCCCTTTTGCCGAAACGTATTACACCTTTCCATGGTGACACCTTTAGCATAACCATGTCACCGATCTGAAACTCTAATGGTTTCCTTCGGACATCGGCGTAGCTCTTTTGGCGACTACGGGCTGTTTTCAATCTCTCCTTGATTTGTACTATCTTCTCAGTCGTTTCGTGTATGATCTCAGGTCCAGTTAATTGTCGATCTCCTACTTCATTCCAACAAATAGGAGATCTACACTTCCTTCCGTACAATGCTTCGAATGGCGCAGCTTTAATGCTCGCATGATAGCTATTATTATACGAGAATTCTGCTAACGGTAAATACTTATCCCATCCGTTTCCAAAATCGATCACGCATGCCCTGAGCATGTCTTCAAGAGTCTGAATTGTTCTTTCACTCTGCCCGTCGGTTTGCGGATGATATGCGGTACTCATATCCAAACGAGTTCCTAGTGCCTCCTGTAGTGATTGCCAGAACTTTGAGGTAAATCTACTATCACGATCGGATATAATGGAAATAGGTATTCCATGCCTTGAAACAACTTCCTTTATATACAATCGTAATAGTTTCTCCATTCTATCTGTTTCCTTTATAGGCAAGAAATGTGCAGACTTGGTAAGACGATCAACAATTACCCAAATGGTATCGTATCCCCAGGCAGTCCTTGGTAACTTCGTGATGAAATCCATGGTAATACCATCCCATTTCCATTCTGGGATTTCTGGTTGTTGAAGTAACCCTGATGGCTTTTGGTGTTCTGCTTTGACTTTGGAACAAGTTAAACACTCCCCAACATATGCTGCAACGTCTGTCTTTAAGTTAGGCCACCAATAACGTGTCTTAAGATCTTGATACATCTTTCCGACTCCAGGATGTATCGAGTATCTTGTCTTATGTGCCTCGTTCAATATCAACTTCCTTAATCCACCCAACTTCGGTACCCAAATACGGTTTGCAAAATATCGAATTCCGTCTTCCCGTATAACGAGTTGCTTCTCATACTTCTTCATTATTTCATTTCTTATGTTTTCTTTAGTAAGTGCTTCTCGTTGAACTTATTTGATTTGTGAGTTGAGATTCATGCGAATTTTTATGTTCATCGCTCGTACTCGAATTGGTTCTCGTTCCTTTCTGCTTTGAGCATCGGCCACCACGTTCGCTTTCCCGGGATGATAACGAATTTCACAATCATAGTCGTTTATTAACTCAACCCACCTACGTTGCCTCATGTTCAGCTGTTTCTGATCAAAAATATGTTGAAGGCTTTTATGGTCAGTAAACACAGTGAATTTAACCCCATACAAGTAGTGTCTCCACATCTTCAATGCAAACACGACTGCTCCCAATTCTAAATCATGCGTCGTATAATTCCGCTCGTGAATCTTCAATTGTCGGGATGCGTATGCAATAACTTTCTTCCGTTGCATAAGAACGCAACCAAAACCTTGTCGCGAAGCGTCACAATATATTTCAAAATCATCGTTCCCTTCTGGTAACGATAAAATAGGCGCCGTAGTTAACTTCTTCTTTAGTATTTGAAATGCGTTTTCCTGCTCAGAGGTCCATTCATATTTCTTCCCTTTTTGCGTTAACGCTGTCAACGGCTTAGCTATTCGGGAAAAATCTTGAATAAACCTTCTATAATAACCGGCTAAACCCAAAAATTGGCGTATCTGCGTTGATGTCTTAGGAGTCTCCCATTTTTCAATGGCTTCAGTTTTTGCTGGATCAACCTGAATTCCTTTGCTACTAACAACGTGGCCAAGAAATTGCACTTCTTTCAACCAAAAAGCACACTTAGAAAATTTAGCATATAGTTGTTCTTTTCTCAACAACTCTAATATCAACCTTAAATGCTCTTCATGCTCTTGCTCACTCTTGGAATAGATAAGAATATCATCAATGAAAACGATAACAAACTTATCTAAATACGGACTACAAACTCGATTCATGAGGTCCATGAATACAGCTGGCGCATTCGTCAATCCAAACGGCATGACCAAAAATTCGTAATGACCATAACGTGTCCGAAAAGCAGTTTTCGGAATGTCCTCTTCTTTGACGCGTAATTGATGATAACCCGATCTTATATCGATTTTTGAATAAACACATGATCCTTGCAATTGATCAAATAAGTCATCAATTCTCAGTAGTGGATACCGATTCTTGATAGTTAACTTATTTAATTCACGATAATCTATACACATCCTAAAAGATCCATCTTTCTTCTTAACAAACAAAATTGGAGCTCCCCACGGTGAAGTACTTGGTCGTATGAATCCACGGTCCAGTAATTCTTTCAACTGACTTTGAAGTTCTTTTAACTCGGACGGTGCAAGTCTATATGGAGCACGAGCAACTGGTGCAGCTCCTGGTACAAAATCTATTTGAAATTCTACAGATCTAAATGGAGGTAATCCCGGCAACTCTTCCGGAAAAACTTCAGGAAAATCTCTTGCCACAGGCACGTCATTGATGCACTTCTCTTTCTTTTCGACTTTATTAACATGTGCTAGAATAGCATAACATCCCTTTTCTAAACACTTCTTGGCTTTCAAACAGCTAATAAGTTTTAGCTTTGAATCACCCTTCTCTCCATAAATCATCACCGGCATTTTATCCTTACAAGGAATGCGAATTGCCTTCTTGGCACACACAACTTCAACTCCTACTTTGGACATCCAGTCCATGCCGACTATTACATCAAAACTTCCTAATTCTACGGGTATCAAATCAATTTTAAACGTTTCTCCGGCTAAATTTATTTCACAATCACAACAAATTTTATCGGCTTTAATTAGTTTACCATTAGCTAACTCAATCATGTACTTAGCATCTAGAGGTAATGATGAACAATTCAATTTAGTGTAAAAATTTCTACACACGTAACTTCTATCGGCGCCAGTATCAAATATAATAGATGCTGATAAGTTATTAATGGTAAACGTACCCGTAACAAGCTCCGGATCCTCATATGCCTCTCTAGCATTAATAACAAATGCTCTCCCACGTGCAGGTCCATTATTCTTCTCTGGATTCGGGCACTGACTCTTATAATGACCCTGTTTTCCACACCCAAAACAAGTAATGGTAGCCAAAGCAGTTCTATTTGCATTGGTGGCAGGAGTCTTGTTACCATTTGTATTTGTAACGAGAGCCCTACAATCTTCAGCAAGATGACCCTGTCGATTACATTTGGTGCATACCACACTACAGTAACCAAAGTGATGTTTGTGACAACGGTTGCATAAAGGACTTTGTCCTTTGTAACCAAAACCTGAACCACTACCCGCACCTTTTGTGGTTTCTTGTTTCTTAAAAGATTGTTGTTGATTACCTCGATCATAGCTTCCATTCCACTTTCTCTTGTTACCTGATACCTTCACATCAGTAATGAATGCTTTCTTATCCAAAATGACCTGATCCATTAGCTCGTTCGCCATGGTTATAGCTTCATGGATTGTCTTAGGTTTCGATGCTGTAACGTTTGCCTTGACCTTTGTGGGCAAACCATCCTTGTACATTTCAATCTTTCATTCTTCGGTTGGAACCAATTCAGGACATAGCAAAACTAATTCCATGAATCGCTGGTTGTAGTTGGTGATTTCAGTACCAACAACCTTCAGACTTCGTAATTCATCTTCCAACTTCCTAACCTCGTTCCTTGGACAATACTCGTTGATTAACATTGTTTTGAATTCCTCGCATGGAGTATCATAAGCTACATCTCCTCCTACAGCCTTTACATAATTTTTCCACCACATGAGTGCACTATCTTGTAAAGTGCACGATGCATACTTGGTCATGTCTTTTTCAACACAACCGCTGATTTTAAACACCGTCTCCATCTTTTCTATCCACCGGGTTAAACCGATCGGTCCTTCCGTTCCACTGAATGATGAAGGCTTGCAAGCTTGAAAAGTCTTGTAGGTGCACCCTACACGAGGATTTGGGTTAACTGCAGCAGCTCTTGCAGCTTCGACCCATAACATTCTGTCGTTTACTCGCTGGTTGATGAATTCATCGACTTCTTGTTCCGTCATTCGATTCAATCGCGCCATTTCCTAATGAAAGAAAATAATTATTCACATGGAATATTATAGATGTAGTGTGTATTTATAGTACATTATAGCTTGTTAATAATATGAACCGGGTATTATTATAAAAGCCTTTTCTTCTTATTAGCATTTTATAATTATATCTAGGGTAGTACCTACCCGTTAATGTTCATACTTAATAGCTTAGTACAGAACCAATTACTACAATCTAAATAATACTTAACCATGGAAAATTATTGCATTTCATACTTCACTATTTTACATATGCTTATCTTACATCGAACATTAAGCAAACCACACTAATAATATTATACAAAACATTATATGATCCCATGGTTTAATACGACAGCGCATCGTTTGGTCTATTTTCTAGGACGTTTAGTTCCAATGAATGGCCTAACGCTTATCCTGGCTGTCTGCCTATATTTTGGCGGTGGGGCTGAGGAACTGGATGTCGGGATAGCACGAATAGGAATAGCGGGAATAGGGGTAGTAGTGTTTAGTGGAATTGGTGCCACATCATCATTACTAAACTCGGGATTTGAATTTTCTAATTCATTAGCTTTTCGTTTCTTTCCTTGATCGAACTTTTCTTTCGTAATTTCTAGTATTTCTTCCTCGGGTTCACTTTCTTCCTCGGGTTCACTTTCCGATTTTTCTATAGTTGGTTCATCCGGAATTTGTGAGTCTTCCCCAAAGATATCATTTTCGTCATCGGATAGGTTAATGACTGGAACGCCATATGAAGATTCTGATTCGGAGTCGCTGAATGTGATAATAAGTTTTGAGCCCGACATCTATCACATAACAACTAACCCATTAGTACTACATAATATTTACATATAAATTTTAACCAACAATGATAAGCAATGGTTTTTAAAATCAGACCCGGTCAAAGTCCAGACTTACTAATGTATCCTAACGACTTTTCGGTTAGACACACTAATGCAAACCTGGTTCGCTAAGACCACCGCTCTGATACCACATGTCATAACCCGTCCTTAACCATAAGAACGTGTTAGATAACGTATGATTTCATTGCGAGGTATTGACCTCTATATGCGACATTTTTAAAAGAAAAACTGCATATATTATTGATGTCGGAGCGGGTGTATACGAAATAGTATTATTTTTAGTGCGAAATACTATTAAATATGCTACAATTTTACACAAGTTATTTATTTATTTATCGAGTGGGATATACTAAACCTTGCTACAACACTTATAGGCAGTGTACCTAATCGTATTATAGTATAGTTTTTAGTAAGTCCGGTTCGGTCCACAGGGAAAGCACGAGAAGTAAAACGCAAAATAAAAAGAAAAATATATAAATATATATGTATTAAGTAGTAGTATTATAAATATATAAAGGGGGGTTTTTTACCGTTTAATGACCGGTTTGTCGATTTTTAAAACTTAAAAACAGTTAAATCCTAAAACAAAATATTAAAAATAAAGATAACTTAATTTAACGCGTAAAGTAAATGACGATAATTTAAATGACAGAAATTTAAGTACGATAATTAAAAGTCGTAAATTAGAAGTGCAATTAAATATGAAATTAAAGGGATTATGCTTATTTAAACTTCCATAATCATGATGTTTGGCGTATTAATTTTAGTTTTTAGTCCGATGGGTTAATTGTCCTTTGTCCTGGATTATTTAAGATGTCCATAATGGTCCAACGGGCATAATTATAAATACGAGGTTCTTCGTCAAATAGTCCTTATGTCCGAAGTCAAATATTCCAACTAATTGGGGACTTAAACTGTAACAAGGTATTAATTCTTTGTTTTAATGAATACACCGGGTTAACGACTGCGTGTACCCCAAGGTTTTAATACTTTGTTAACAATTACACCAATTACCCTTGAATGTAATCCACCCCTGTTTCAACTATTCTAGTGGCCAATAATTCACCCCCCGTTTCCGGTAAAATGAACAATAATATGTACTTATAAATATCCCGCCCACCGTATCCGAATAAGCGTATATGGATATTTATAGATACATAAAACTATAACCTTTATATAAAATTAACGAGGTATCATTAATTAAACATAAAGCCCATTAAAAACCCATAGTCTAATTTCCACAAGTGTCGTTCTTTTGTCCAAACCCCAATTATGGTCCAAAGTCCAATTACCCCATTTTTAGTATTTTAGCCTTACATCACGATTATTTCGGTATTAAATAAGCATAATAACGGCTTAGCTACTAGACATTAATGAAAATAATGTATACATAACTTACAGTGATTAATAATATAGAGTAATATTATACGGGCAGAAATTCGACTTATACACTCAAAACACTCCTTAACATAACCTTATTATTATTATTAATTAAAATTAAAATTATAAATTTATTTATTTATGTATTACAAAAGCAGAGAGATAGATAGATTTATGAAGGTCTCCTGAAAACGGATCACGAAGTCGCTTTAAATAGAAGGTGGGCTGGAAAAGTAAGCCATGCGACTCGCATGGGCTTACCCTTCCTGCCATGCGAGTCGCATGAGGACCAGGGACAGCTCAGGATCTTTTAACAGCTAGCTTGCCGACATAATTAATAAATATTATAAATATATAAATAATTTTAATAATTATTTATATATTATATTATATTTATATGCATAGTTGAGTAGATATTTTTAGTCCGTTGCGTCGCGCGTTTCTTCTAGGCTCAGGTCCCGGTTCCGGATTTTCAGACGTCCTCGCGTATTATTTTAAATCGCGTACTTTGCGTCTTGTAACTTGTACTCTTGTCATTTTGAGACGTTCCTCATCAATATTTTGAACCTTTTTAATTGTATCTTGTACTTTTTAGCTTTTTGGACCTTTCCGTCTTCAATTTGTCGTTTTCGCCTTTTGTCTTCACTTTTTAATATTTAAACGAATATCGCTTGTAAATTGAACAATACCAACTAAAATCTTGTCTTTCTTGGGGAATAATGCTATAAAATATGTGTTCATTTTTGGCATTATCAATATTCCCACACTTAAGCGTTGCTTGCCCTCAAGCAATATAGTCTTGAAATATAATACATCACACGAATCACTTCTTTATTCTTCACACTTTGTACATCAGTGACTTCAATACGGCGGTATAAACAATGATAGTAACGATATGGTTAAAGGTGGGTGTGTCTTTTTATGGTTGCCTCGGGTTTAGGTCAACGACACTGGCAATCAAATAGCCGATTTACTTTCGGTTTCCAAAGCAAAGTGCACATTTGAAAGGCGGTTTACAGTCCCACATGACTATAAAAATTTAGATCCTTTAAGGAAATTGGATCTTTATGAAAACATTTGATCTTTTGAAAATTCAAGCTAGATTTTACCCTAGACAAGTTTTCTGATTTGATCCATCATCGGTGTTTGCAAAATATATTTGTGGATCAATATTTTGGCTAAAACTTTTAGGTTCGTGTAATCCACTGCTATCCCGGTATCGAATAGCACACATCCAGTTTACTTGTTCCGTATATTACCTTTCGGCAAACTACCGTCCGGTTGTAAAGGAAAGCGATGAACAAGAAACTGTTAAGGCAATATCCCGTGACATGCAGATGATTATGGTCTTTTTTTTAAACGTGTCGGATGCTAGAACTATCCTTGGTAGGAGCGATAGTAAAGATCATCCTATAATTTTTCGGTCTGGCACAAGGTCCTGTCTCCGACCATGCTATGCAACCACCGTTCTTACGGTTGACACCCGATTTGGTTCAGGTGACCTAATGAATTCCGGTGAATTCCTAGGATTTTACGTTCAATGGTAATGAACGCATTGAAAATGGATTTTCAGAAAACAAATCGGTTTGTATTTTGATCAAAATATTTTCTCGTTCAAGCTCGAGTTTAGATATCATTGAATTCCATGAGTTTGAATTCTCAATCTTTAAGGTCAATCTCTAGGATTGAGTAATATCAGGCTTAAATGCTGATTTTTAATCTTTAAGGAGATTATCCTTTCTGGGGATCTGATTCATTAGTCTTATCCAGCTAATTTGCACGGTGCCTCCCCATTGTACGAGATAAATCCTTCTCATGGTTAGGATAAATCTGACCACTTGGCGACCCTGTTTGATGCTGAGGTCCGTGGATTTCCTGCTAATTTTAGTGATGACTTTTCTAGATTTTTCGTCAACCTACAGCTGGTCTGGACGACAACTTCATGACCTAAATCAAGAAGCGCGTGTCTTTTTCGGAAGACTTTACTTCCTTCAATTGATGGAATTGATTCATCGTGTAGATCCATCTCTTCTTCGATAGTTTCATCGAATAAAACAGTTGATTATCGTTCAAAACAAAAGTATTTTCAAAAATTTGTACAAAAATATGTGATATGTTTTGAATGATTTGGTAAACTTTTCCCACACTTGGCTTTTATTTATGTTTTTCTTTGCCTTTTTCTCTTCTATTCCATTCTTATTAAATGAATTCTAACATTTTGGTTGTTTCTCAATTTATGTCCTTTCCGAGGTAACGATAATTTCGGCACAATGACCTAGTTTTAATCGTTCATAAATATGTATAAACATGATTTTGAATCCATTTTGTTAAAAATTTTTAAAAATTTACTAGAAGTGGGTAGTCAGTATATAAGACTAGGGCTGTTCCTTGTTATCGGAGAGCATTAGATTCTAATACAACTACTGCGTTACTAGCATTTTTAATGGTAACCAAGTGTTTAAAATCAAAAATTTTTAAAATCCGAAAGAATTTAACCCCTTCCCACACTTAAGATCTTGCAATGCCCTCATTTGCAAGAAATCAGTAACAATTTAAATTATTGAGGGTGATTAGCGTAGAAAAATGATTAAATTTTACCAAAGTTTCAAACATATTGTCGTTTGATTGTTTGAATGATAAATAGTGCACGTCATTTGTTCATTCCGTCTTGTTGTTATCTCACATATATTTTGCATCTTGTCGTCAAAATTACTTGCTTTTGCTGAACTTAATGCCAGTCTTTGAAAACGCGTTGTTTTACCCTGTTTTGTGCATAAAATAAACTACATACAATACAAACATAATTATACATGCTATTTGAAATGGAACTTTGGCATCCCACTTTCAAACTATAAGAAAAATATTAGTACACAATAATAATAAGAATATCAAACATTATACAAATGTAATAAAGTGATAAGTGTTTAACATAATAAAAATAAAATCACCAACTTATCTCTACTCATCAGGAGGTGGGTTAGGAGGAAGATTAGGATAAGGATCCCAATTCATGTTCGGATCAGGGTTCCATGGCTGGCCATAGGTGAACTGGTATGCTGCATCATAATCATATAAATCATAGGGCGGTCTCATTTCTGGCTGATGTGCAGGATAGTATGCGGGTCGGGTCGGATAATACATCTCACCAGGTTACAGTCGGCTTATAATCTGTCGCTGATGATAATCCCATTTATCATGCTCTCGTTGCCGGGAATGCTCGTAGTCATTCCGACGATCCCACACCTCATACTGCATATGCCTCTCATAGTTCGTCATGTATTCATCCTCCATACGAATGCCTAAATCAAGAGCAGTCTCCCGAACAACTCCTATAATGTTGTTCGCCTCCTCCATCTCGTCATCCGACCCTCTTTCTACCTGTCGATGAGGTCCCTCGTATCGATATACCCAATTACGTCTCATCAATAATACCCTTGCCCCATGATAAAGTAGTGAACTAATAGTTTCACCTTCGTCTACTATTTCGTTCATTGGACCCCCTTGGTTCTTATTCACACCTAAATACTCTCCAATGAGAGTAATGAAAATACCGCCACCTATAATACTCCCTGCTTTCATCCCCGAAACTACATTAGCGAGATAATAACCAACACAATAGGGAATGTTCACGAAACTCCTCGGGTCTCTAATACACTTGAGGTAGAACAAATCATTTACGGTTAATTTTTCCTTATTCTTACCCCTTTGTGTAATTGTGTTTGCTAAGAACCTATGAATAACCCGGAGTTCGGCTCTATCTATATCTAAGTATGTATGATTTCCACTGGCGTGGAATTCATTGAAATGGGACATACGCCTCCAGACGGAGTTAACATCAAATGGTCTATCTACCCTTTCTCCTTGGGCAATCAGGCCATTACAGTCGGGGGTCAAAAGTTCAGACGGAGTATAAATCTGTAAAGCCCGGGCCAAATCTACCATGGACATTCTGTACATGCGTCCACCTAACAGAAATCTAATAAAGTTTTGATCATCTAACCTCACAACATCACTGTTCAACTTAATTGTACTAAGTAATTCTATGCACCATTCCCTGTATATGGTTCTACGTGTTGAAAATAGGCGCATCCAATCATTAAATTGAGAATTACCATACCTTTGCACCAATAGTTCCCGAATCGGATCGCCGAGATCAACTGTTTCCAAAGGTACCCAGTCAATTGCCTTTGGCATTTCAATACCCTTAAAGTAGAGAATGTGCATGTTCTTTTTATAATCTGGATACTCTATCCAGCCTCGATCAAATCTCAGATTTGGGTGTAACTGAGCTTCATTAATGTCTGGGTGTATAATCATTTGATGTGGAGGGAATTGACGAAACTGAGTTATGAATAATTGATCTTGATCGTGATATGGAACATGTTGCTCCTCATGTTCTTCTTCTTCTTGTTGCATATGTTGTTCTTGTTCATGAAACATTTCCGGTTCGGGCTCTGGTTGCCTGGACGATGATGCACCGTCCGTATTTGTAAATCTCTGCAAAACACATTAAACACAAAAATTTGTGCATCCAAATATGCATTAGTGTTAGCAAAATAACAATTTGAAACAATTATGATGACATGTTCAATTCATAACACATTTTATACACATTTTCCTAATAATAACAATTCTACACTTTTACATACGAAAATGTATACAATGTTTTATCACATTTAAACTCTTAAACATGTCAACAATAATCATTATAGCAATTAAACACTTATTATATGGCATTCAAATCAAACTTGCGCTCATTTTCATATTTTTGTCAAGTCTACAATTTTTCAAATAAGCATATATGAAAATGTCACCAAGTTCATAAGCATTTATCTCAAATTACATGCCAAACTAATCACTACTAGCAACTAAACAAGTTTAAAATGGTCTTTATATCAATTTAACCTAGTTCATGAATTTTTAGACTTAAAAAGTCCACTTTAATTCTCAAAAACATGTTTAGGCTCAAAGTTTGGATCAATTAACTACCTAAATATGTTACACTACTTAATTTAGCAACAATTCATGACAAAAATCGGCCATAACCTGTTTATATCAAAAAGCCCCAAATTGCTCAAGAACACAAACCCTAGATTCCTAAAAATTTGAAGTTTTTAGCTTCAATTCATGTTAAAAAGCTTCAATCTAGGATATACATGCATAATATAACAACAATTTAGCTCTAATTACACCTAAAATTAACAAAATCAAAATATAAAATTTCTAGCTCAAGAACACAAAAATTCGAATTTAAAGAGATTAGGGGTGAAATTTTTACCGTTCTCCTGAAGGGGTTTAAGCTACTGAATCTAGGCATGATTTTTGTGAAGTTTTGCAAGAAATTTGGTGAAAAATGATGAAAATTTGAGAGTGTTTTGGAGAGTTTTCGTGTTTGTATGTGTGTGTTGTGACAGAGGAAGCAGCTCGCTGGAACTTTTGATCCTGGCCAGATTTCTTTAGCCATGCGACTCGCATGGTATAAGCCTTTCCCCCATGCGAGTCGCATGGGGGTAATTTCCAGGAATTTTTAAATTTTTTTTTTTTTATAAAACCTTAAACTTTTAAAACATAAATTAAATATAATTTTAAAAATTTTGTTTCTTTTTAAGACGAGGTCGTTTCGGGACGATGCCCTAGTCCGTCCCTCGACAAAATTTTAAAATTTTGTCAATTTCAAGCAATTGTTTTAAAAGCTTAGATTTTTGGGTTTTTTAATTTTTTTGGCATACTTTAAATCAATAAGATTAAAAATAATGATAATAAAAATTCTCGTCCCGCCCTCGGGTAAAGCAATTTCGACTCAACGGTCTAGTTTTCAACTCACGACGAATTTTCAAAATCATATTTTTAACTTAATGAGATAAAGTAAATTTTTGTTTTTAAATTCACACAACTTAAATTTAAAATGCATAAAATTAAAATTCATATTTTAAAAATTAAAGATGCAATATATTATTAATATTTATATATATTGATTTTATAAGCTTATATTTTATAAAATATTTAAAAACTTTAAAGATATTTAAATTATAAGTTTTATTAAATATATATATATATATATATTAGTTTTAGAATAAAGTAAAAATAAAATTAAAAATCTTTTTGGTCTTTTATCCCACTTTAATCAATCAAATATTATCAAAAATATACGCCCCTCTTTTTGGGTAAAGTAATTTAGTTTTCTAGCCTAATTTTACTCATGACGAATTTTTGAAATATTTTGGTTTGATTGATTAAAGATATTTATACCTTATGAATAAACGGTAAGCTTCGCAGTGATGTAATAAATTTTTGTACGATATCAATAATTTCGGCTTATGCCTAATTTTATTGAATACCAATTTAATACTCTATAGCGAACGATTTAGCGTTTTAGTTCCAAAAGGTTAAAAGCAGTAAAAATAAAAATAAAAATAAAAACTGTACATACTTACCTGATAGATGGAATTCTTAATGACCTGCTTTAGATGACTCATAAGAGAGTCTTTCGATTTCGTTCTCCATTGCTACATAAGCGTATCCACGAGCGTTTAGTAACTTTTCTTCTGAACATACGTACGGTCCTTCTCTGCATAAGGTAACAAATTCGGTATTGGAATGAGTCTGATTGTTCGAACATTTTCCTTCATGTGACCATTTTCCGCATTTGTGACACTTTTCAAGGTGTCGTGCTCTTCTTTTTGCTGCAGATTTTGATGTTCCTCTACCAAAATGCATCTTATTATGATTGTTCCTAAGTTCTTTTCTTTCCATGTCCATTCTTTCTCTTATTACGGATACTAATTCACTCGGGAGTTCATCATTATTACGTTTGGTGATCATAGCATGTAGCAGTAAACCATGGTTCAGATCAAAGGAATTCTTCATCTTGTAAAACTTAAAAGAAATAAAAATTCAGAATGGGGGGAGAAGACTAGTTCTTTAGGGTCTGCTAGGGAAAGACCAATCGGGTTCCATTTTTGAAAAGTATACGAAAATAGACAATCTAACTCTAACAAATATTCATATAACCCTTAAAAAGATTCGATTCTCCCCACACTTAGTTAGCTGTGGTATCGAATTTGTGATTAGCTTCATCTTCATTCTTGAATTTTTGTTTTAAACCAATTCATGGCTTCTCCTCTAATATTTATGTATTCAACTAACATCCCTCTTTCTCTAGGTGATGAATTGAATAATAATCGATTACATAACTCAAAATTCCCCCTATTTCTAGCATCTAGAATCCGGTGATAAAGTATCTTCGTTGAACTTTTAATAACGGATTTTTCTACTTTCATATCATCATCGGGGTTCTTTGTTATTGGTTTTTCAACAGGTGTTTCTTCATCTTTCCCACACTTAGGCAGTTCTATTGGTTCAACAGTTTTGGTTGGTGGAGGTCTAAACTTTCTGTTCACAAAGGTAACTGATTCATCTCCATCCCTAAGTGTTATTCTACCATTTCTTACATCAATAGATGCGTCGGTTGTTGCTAAAAATGGGCGACCTAAAATTAGAGGAATATTAAGATCTTCCTCCATATTAATGACTATGAAGTTTGCAACAAAGGTCAGACTTCCCACTTTAACAATCAAGTTGTTTGCTATTCCAACCGGGTGTTTAATGGTTTGGTCGAATGCTCGAACTTTTAGTTTGGTTGGTTTTAATTTACTTGCACCTAATCTTATGTATAAGGAAAGCGGCATAACATTTGCACTTGCTCCTAAATCTGTGAGTCCATTATACATGGCACCATCTTTAAGTAAACAAGAAATGATAAATTCACCTGGATCTCCTACCTTGGTAGGAACAGTTGGTTTGTTAACCTTATCCTGGTGATCTTTTCTTGGTTCTTCAACTTCTTGTTTTTCTTTGTTTAAAGTAGGTGGTTTGTATAAAAATTCTTCTTCATCACTCCAGTTTGATGCTTCCTCTTCTTTAGATTTTGGCTTTTCATACGTTGTTGATAACATATTTACGGTTTCATTCTGAGGATTTTCTTTGGTGATGAAATTATGATTAACTTCATTGTCAACTTCCATTGGACCATGTATATAGTGTTTAACTCTGTGACCATTAACCTTAAATTCATTTCCATTTGAATCTATTAACTCTACTGTTCCGTATGGGAAAACTCTTTAGACTGTGAATGGTCCAGACCATCTTGATTTCAATTTTCCAGGAAATAGCTTGAATCGTGAATTGAAAAGAAGAACTCGATCTCCTTCTCTAAAATCTTTACAACTTCTGATTCTTTTATCATGCCATCTCTTCGTTCTTTCTTTATAGATTAACGAATTTTCATAAGCTTCATTCCTTAATTCTTCTAATTCGTTAAGTTGACTTAATCGTAAACGTCCGGCTTCATGTAAATCAAGATTACATGTCTTCAAAGCCCAAAATGCTTTGTGTTCAATTTCTACTGGAAGATGACATGCTTTTCCGTAAACAAGTTTAAAAGGTGTGGTTCCAATTGGAGTTTTGTAGGCTGTTCTAAAAGCCCAGAGTGCATCCTCCAATTTCATGGACCATTCCTTCGGATTTGATCCTACGGTTTTCTCTAGAATTCTCTTTAATGCTCGGTTAGTATTTTCAACTTGTCCACTGGTTTGTGGATGATAAGCGGTTGAGATTTTATGAGTTACTCCATAACGTTTGAGAACTTTCTCAAGTTGATTATTACAGAAATGAGTTCCCCGATCACTTATTAAAGCTTTCGGTGCTCCAAACCTTGCAAAAAGACGTTTTAAGAAGTTGACTACAACCCGTGCATCGTTAGTTGGGAGAGCTTGTGCTTCCGCCCATTTAGATACATAATCAATGGCAACGAGAATGTAGCGATTATTATGATATTTTGGAAATGGACCCATAAAGTCTATACCCCAAATGTCAAATACTTCACATACTTGAATGACATTTTGTGGCATTTCATCACGTTGACTTATTTTTCCGGCCCTTTGACATGCATCACAGGATTTGCAAAGAAGGTGTGCGTCTTTGAAAATTGTAGGCCAATAGAATCCAGCATCGAAGACTTTTCTTGCTGTGAGTTGAGGCCCATAATGCCCTCCTGTTGGTCCTGTGTGACAATGGTTTAAGATTTGATTGGCTTCTTCTCCGAATACGCATCGGCGTATTATTCCATCGGGACATCTTTTGAACAAATGTGGATCTTCCCAGAAATAGTGTTTTATATCACTGAAGAATTTCTTTCGTTTTTGGTACGACAACCCTTTTTCAAGGAATCCACATACTAAGTAGTTTGCAAAGTCAGCAAACCATGGAATTTCATTATAATCTATCTTCAATAGATATTCATCGGGAAAGTTATCTTGAATGGCCGATTCATTTAGAACTTCTAAATCGGGATTTTCAAGACGAGAAAGATGATCAGCTGCGAGATTTTCTGCTCCCTTCTTGTCTCGGATTTCAATATCAAACTCTTGTAAGAGTAAGATCCAACGAATTAATCTTGGTTTGGCATCTTGTTTCGAAATAAGTATCTAAGAGCAGAATGATCGGTATAGACTATTGTTTTGGATAGAACGAGATATGAATGAAATTTGTCGAAAGCGAAGACAATAGCAAGGAGTTCTTTTTCAGTAGTTGTGTAATTCGTTTGTGCTCCTTGTAACGTCTTACTGGCGTAGTAGATAGGTTGAAATCGTTTTTCAATCCTTTGTCCTAAAACGGCTCCCATTGCAAAATCACTTGCATCGCACATGAGTTCAAATGGTAGATTCCAATTTGGCGTTATCATGATCGGCGCATTAGTGAGTTTCTCTTTAAGAATATTAAAAGATTTGATGCATTCATCCGAAAAGATGAATGGAGCATCCTTCTCTAGGAGTTTATTCATAGGAGTGGCAATTTTAGAAAAATCTTTTATAAAACGTCGGTTAAAACCGACATGCCCTAGAAAACTCCTAACTCCTCTAACATTGGTGGGATGTGGAAGTTTAGCAATTACATCTACTTTAGCTCTATCCACTTCAATTCCTTTTTGTGAAATTTTATGACCAAGAACGATGCCTTCTTTAACCATGAAATGGCATTTCTCCCAATTAAGAACTAGATTTAATTTTTCGCATCTAATAAGCATTCGTTCAAGATTAACTAGACATGATTCAAATGTATCACCGAAGACTGAAAAGTCATCCATGAAAACTTCCATGCATTCTGCTATCATGTCGTGAAAAATCGCCATCATGCACCTTTGAAAGGTTGCAGGGGCGTTGCAAAGTCCAAATGGCATTCGTTTGTAAGCAAAAGTACCATAAGGGCACGTGAAAGTGGTTTTCTCTTGATCTTCGGGTGCTATTGGAATTTGAAAGTATCCGGAAAAACCATCTAGAAAACAATAGTAACTGTTTCCGGCTAATCTTTCTAACATTTGATCAATGAAAGGTAATGGAAAGTGATCTTTTCTGGTGGCGTCATTTAATTTTCTATAATCAATACAAACACGCCATCCTGTTACAGTCCTGGTAGGAATAAGCTCATCTTTTTCATTTGTGATGACAGTCATGCCACCCTTCTTTGGTACGCATTGAACTGGGCTTACCCATGGACTATCAGAAATTGGATAAATTAAACCTGCATCTAGCAGTTTAATAATTTCCTTCTTAACAACATCTTGCATATTAGGATTTAGTCTTCGTTGACGTTGCACATACGTTTTATGACCTTCTTCCATAAGGATTTTATGAGTGCAATACGAAGGACTTATGCCTTTGATGTCATGAATCTTCCACGCAATGGCTGGTTTATGAGCTTTTAGCACAGAAATGAGTCGAGATTTTTCATCATTTGTGAGAGAAGACGATATTATTACAGGTAATTCAGATTCACCATGTAAATAAGCGTATTCCAAATGGGTTGGAAGTGGCTTTAACTCTAAAGTTGGTGGTTCTTCTATCGATGATTTATATCGATATCGGTCTTCCTCTTTTAACAATTGAAGTTCTTCCGTTGCTGGTTCATACTCATTATCTATAAGTGTAGCTAACATTTCAGCTTCATCAATTGGTTCAGTTCCTTTTCCTACCGAACATTCTCCCGTTCCTTGTAATTCTGGAAATTCTTCTAACAATTCAGCATATGGATCTACAGTTTGAACACAATAGCATGTATCATCTGCAGATTGCGGTTGTTGCATGGCTCTATCCACTGAAAAGGTAACACTCTCGTCCTCTATACTTAGGGTCAGTTTCTTATTGAACACGTCTATTATTTCTTTAGCCGTGTTTAAAAATGGTCTTCCTAATATGAGAGGTACTCGAGAATCTTCTTCCATGTCTAGAATAACAAAATCTACCGGAAATACTAAATTACCAACTTTAACTAGCATGTTCTCCATTATCCCTCTAGGATATTTTACTGATCGATCGGCTAGTTGTATGCTTATTCGTGTTGGTTTCAATTCTCCAAGGTCTAGTTTAGCGTATAGTGAATACGGCATTAAATTTATACTAGCACCTAAATCTGCCAATGCTTCTATTGAACTAAGACTACCCAGAAAACATGGAATTGTGAAACTTCCTGGATCGGAGAGTTTTTCGGGTATCTTATTCAACAGCACTGCTGAACAATTTGCATTCATAGTGACAGCCGAGAGTTCTTCCATCTTCTTTCTATTTGTGATTAGATCTTTCAAGAATTTAGCATACCTTAGCATTCCTGAAATCACATCAATGAAAGGAAGATTTACATTTATTTGTTTAAACATATCCAAAAATTTGGATTGCTCGGCTTCAAGTCTTTCTTTTCTCATTTTACTCGGGTAAGGAAGCGGTGGTTGGTACGGTTTAACATAAGGTTTAGCTTTTACTGTGTTATCTTCATTAACCTTTTCAACTACCGGTTCTTTTTCCTTTTCTTGCTCGGATTGTGGTTCTTGTGGAGTTGGAATAGAATCATCTGAAACTACAGGTATTTCAGGTGGTTTAAGTGTAATACCACTTCTTGTGGTAATGGCTTTAGCTGTTTCATTCTGGGGGTTAGCATTTGTATCACTAGGTAAACTTCCCGGTTTTCTTTCACCTATTAACCTTGCTAGGTTACTTACTTCTTGTTCTAAATTTTGAATCGAAGCTTGTTGATTCCTAAATGCTTGAGCATTTTGTTCATTGGTTTGTTTTTGTGATGTGAAAAACTGAGTTTGAGATTCAACTAGCTTTGACATCATGTCTTCAAAATTTGGCTTTTTATCTTCGGTTTGTGGTGGTTTGATTGGAAAAATAGGTCTTTGCTGATTGTAAGTATTGTTAGATACTTGTTGATTACTAGGACCTTGTTGGTTGTATGGAACATTTCGGTTATAGTTCTGGTTTTGATTGTAGTTAGGTCTTTGCGGTTGATAATTATTCTGATAATTATTTCCAAGCCTTTGATTCATGTACGAAACATTCTCTCTTTGTTCCATTGTTTGTTCAATACTGAGACAATCTTTTGTCAAATGTGGTCCTCCACACTGCTCACAACTAATTCGTATAGCGTGAATATCTTTAGTCATCTTTTCCATTCGTCTCTCGAAAGCATCTATCTTTGCAGAAATGGAATCTAAGTCATGGCTAGAATCGGCTCTAGCTGCTTTAGATGATCTAACGATATCTTTTTCTTGGTGCCACTCATGTGAGTGGGAAGCCGTGTTATCAATGATTTTGTAAGCTTCAGTTGCGGTTTTCTTCATAATGGAACCACCGGCTGCTATGTCGATGTCTTTTCTTGTAGTGATGTCACAACCTTGGTAGAATATTTGCACTATTTGATAAGTATCTAAACCATGTTGCGGACATCCTCTTAACAACTTTCCAAATCTTGTCCATGCCTCATATAGAGTTTCATTTGGCTTTTGTGTGAACGTAACAATTTCTCCTTGAAGTCTTACGGCTTTGGATGCCGGAAAGAATTGTTTAAGAAATTTTTCAACTAAAACGTCCCATGTGTCAATCGCCCCTTCAGGTAACGATTCCAACCAATCTTTGGCTTCTCCCTTTAAAGTCCAGGGAAATAACATGAGATAGATTTGTTCGTCTTCCACTTCTCGGATTTTGAATAATGTACAAATTCTATTGAACGTACGAAGGTGTTCGTTCGGATCTTCATTCGGCGCACCACTGAATTGGCATTGGTTAGTCACCATGTGTAGGATTTGTCCTTTGATTTCGTAATCTGGCGCATTAACATTTGGTTGAGTAATTGCATGACCTTGGCCAGTACGTTTAGCTCTCATTCGGTCTTCCATACTTAGAGGTTCTAGATTTTCCATGATTGGAAGTGTTGTATCCGAATCACTAGAGGTTTCTGATTTAATGGTTTCTTCCTCAACAATCTCTGTTTGAATGATTGGAGGTACCGGAGGAATAATTAGTGGATCAGGGTCTTGGAATTGTCCCTGAGTATTCTCCGGATTCTCAATTGTGATGTTTGTTTCAAAAACTGGATTATCGGAAATTTGAGTTTGAGTATTTGGTTGACTAGATGGCGAGTTTAAAGAAAAATCAACGGCGGCGATATTTGTTAAACGATGTCTTGATCGAGTTACAGGTGGTGAACGTATGAAAGGCGGCGAACGTCTTGCTCGGTGCATTCACAAAATATCCTATTAGTTATAAAAATAATAAGAAAAACTTATATAAGCTATCCAATTAATAGACTTTTCTGATTTTTGCCCACGTTTCGAATAGCCAAAAGATGCAGCAGAGGGGCAGGATTCGTTTGGTCTCAATATAATTGAGGACTGTTTGGCTCCAACAACCCGTTCCACGTACAAATCCAACTATTACTACGAACCAGAAAAATGTCAACGTCTATTAATTTAACCACTTAGATAATTTTTCTTTCCGTTTAAGAAATATTAGATAAGAAGTAGATAAAATACTAAGTCCTATAACTAGAGTGACGAGAAATAAGAAAGAAATAGATTGCGCGTCGAAAAGTGTCGAAAAATGAAAAAGGCGAAGAGCGGCTTAAGACACACAACTAATCGATCCTTATAACGACTATTATCTTAAAATTAAAATTGCAAATGGAGATCACTACTTGGAATTGTAATTGATACATAGGTAAACGGCGTCGAAAAATAAGAAAAATAGCACGAAAAATGGCGTCGCAAAATTCTAAAGCACCTAAAACTTAGTCTAAGGAATAAGCACTTAAGGGATTTTACGGCAATCCTAAAAATTCTAGAAGTAAAAATAAAACTACGGCAAAAAACTAGACTAAAAACTAAGTACGAATAAAGAAAATACAACAAAAATTACGCTAAAACGATAAAAAGATACAAAATATAAAAAGTTATAAAAAGGTTATAAAAATATTAGATTTTATAAAAATATTATTTTTATATTTTTTATAAAAGTATTAAAAATATTAAGTTTATATATTTAATAAACTAAAAATAAAAGTAAATAATAACTAAATTAAAAACTAAATAATAATAATAATAGATAAAAGATTAGGGTTTAATTAAATAATAATAATAAAATCCGTAATTAATGCGTGATTAGGGTTTGGATGTGGCCTGTCTGGGCTCGCTATGCGAGTCGCATAAGATAAGGCAGCAGGTCATGCGACTCGCATGACCTGTCTGGACTGGTTCAATTGGGGGTTCAAATGACAGGTCAGGCGTAATATTTATTATTTATTTTCTTATTTAATTTTCTGTTTTATAATATAAGATATAAATATATAATTTAAATAAAAACTTAATAAAATACAAAAATAAAATACAAATACTTTATAATTTTATAAATATAAAAGAAAAACTTAAAAATATATTGAAAATACTTTTTTTTTTCGATTTTTATGTTTTTTAATTTTTTTTTATTATTAATTTTTTAAACAAAAATATAAATTTTACAAAAACAAATTATAACTTAAAATTTAAAAATATGGCGTTTCGCTTCGGCGTTCCCCGGCAGCGGCGCCAAAAATACTTGATGTCGGAGCGGGTGTATACGAAATAGTATTATTTTTAGTGCGAAATACTATTAAATATGCTACAATTTTACACAAGTTATTTATTTATTTATCGAGTGGGATATACTAAACCTTGCTACAACACTTATAGGCAGTGTACCTAATCGTATTATAGTATAGTTTTTAGTAAGTCCGGTTCGGTCCACAGGGAAAGCACGAGAAGTAAAACGCAAAATAAAAAGAAAAATATATAAATATATATGTATTAAGTAGTAGTATTATAAATATATAAAGGGGGGTTTTTTACCGTTTAATGACCGGTTTGTCGATTTTTAAAACTTAAAAATAGTTAAATCCTAAAACAAAATATTAAAAATAAAGATAACTTAATTTAACGCGTAAAGTAAATGACGATAATTTAAATGACAGAAATTTAAGTACGATAATTAAAAGTCGTAAATTAGAAGTGCAATTAAATATGAAATTAAAGGGATTATGCTTATTTAAACTTCCATAATCATGATGTTTGGCGTATTAATTTTAGTTTTTAGTCCGATGGGTTAATTGTCCTTTGTCCTGGATTATTTAAGATGTCCATAATGGTCCAACGGGCATAATTATAAATACGAGGTTCTTCGTCAAATAGTCCTTATGTCCGAAGTCAAATATTCCAACTAATTGGGGACTTAAACTGTAACAAGGTATTAATTCTTTGTTTTAATGAATACACCGGGTTAACGACTGCGTGTACCCCAAGGTTTTAATACTTTGTTAACAATTACACCAATTACCCTTGAATGTAATCCACCCCTGTTTCAACTATTCTAGTGGCCAATAATTCACCCCCCGTTTCCGGTAAAATGAACAATAATATGTACTTATAAATATCCCGCCCACCGTATCCGAATAAGCGTATATGGATATTTATAGATACATAAAACTATAACCTTTATATAAAATTAACGAGGTATCGTTAATTAAACATAAAGCCCATTAAAAACCCATAGTCTAATTTCCACAAGTGTCGTTCTTTTGTCCAAACCCCAATTATGGTCCAAAGTCCAATTACCCCATTTTTAGTATTTTAGCCTTACATCACGATTACTTCGGTATTAAATAAGCATAATAACGGCTTAGCTACTAGACATTAATGAAAATAATGTATACATAACTTACAGTGATTAATAATATAGAGTAATATTATACGGGCAGAAATTCGACTTATACACTCAAAACACTCCTTAACATAACCTTATTATTATTATTAATTAAAATTAAAATTATAAATTTATTTATTTATGTATTACAAAAGCAGAGAGATAGATAGATTTATGAAGGTCTCCTGAAAACGGATCACGAAGTCGCTTTAAATAGAAGGTGGGCTGGAAAAGTAAGCCATGCGACTCGCATGGGCTTACCCTTCCTGCCATGCGAGTCGCATGAGGACCAGGGACAGCTCAGGATCTTTTAACAGCTAGCTTGCCGACATAATTAATAAATATTATAAATATATAAATAATTTTAATAATTATTTATATATTATATTATATTTATATGCATAGTTGAGTAGATATTTTTAGTCCGTTGCGTCGCGCGTTTCTTCTAGGCTCAGGTCCCGGTTCCGGATTTTCGGACGTCCTCGCGTATTATTTTAAATCGCGTACTTTGCGTCTTGTAACTTGTACTCTTGTCATTTTGAGACGTTCCTCATCAATATTTTGAACCTTTTTAATTGTATCTTGTACTTTTTAGCTTTTTGGACCTTTCCGTCTTCAATTTGTCGTTTTCGCCTTTTGTCTTCACTTTTTAATATTTAAACGAATATCGCTTGTAAATTGAACAATACCAACTAAAATCTTGTCTTTCTTGGGGAATAATGCTATAAAATATGTGTTCATTTTTGGCATTATCAATTATACATTACAAACCATAGCCTTTATTTTTGTTACAAGCTTTAGACAATAAAAAAGATGATTATCGTTTAGCGATAATCTTCGACTTACAAACTTTACAAATGATGATAACAACACGATTTCTAGCATATTTTACAACACAAATCCTTGGGTATGCAGTTTTATTTTTGACACATATATGCGTACGCAAGATCCTGCTCAAATTCAACATAATGCAGCGGAAGCTTCTAATTATTACCTGAGAATAAACATGTTTAAAACGTCAACATAAAGTTGGTGAGATATAGGTTTAATGCCGGCAGCAATATATATATAGACCACAAGATTTCGTATATAAACAGTTTAATAAAAATATTCTAAGTGGTTGAGCACTTGGTAACCATACTTAACAATTAATCACGTCGCATATTCCCTTTAATATGAAATCTTACTACACTGTACCAAGTGTAGTCACGAAACGAAGTACTGTGCAACCGTTGAATACTGGTCGTCCAGTCCGGTTGGGGTTGTCAGGCCCGATAGATCTATCAACAGGATTCGCGTTTACAATACCGCTGTAAATATTAGTTACCAAGCTACAGGGAAGTATGCCAGTGGTACAACTCAACGTAGAATATATTTTTCAGTTACTTGTGTCCATAACGTAAAACATAAAATACATGTATTCTCATCCCGAAATATTTAGAGTTTAAAAGTGGGACTATATACTCACTTTCGTCTTGAAGATATATATAATTTGACTTGGTCTCCGGTTGATATCACGAACCTATCCATATATAATATATCAATACCTTTTCTTTTTAAACAATCGTCACATATATATGTTTATAATACTTTTAATACTTTTAATAATTCCTTAGTCCGTAGTTAGCAGACCGATGTTAGTAATTCAATTTTAATGGTTCATTTTTATGTGTTTAATAAACCCCCAATGAAATGAATAAAACCCCCATCGTATATGTATTGGTCGAGATTAATCTTGACCCACGGTACCGGTGTTGTCAAATGACGTGTTGCGTACATAAAGTACCGGTGTTGTCAAATGACGTGTTGCGTACAATCATGGGATCTTATGATTAATCTTCTCGTGTTGTTTACGGGTGATCCTGAACCATATAAAATTGAATTATAAGTACATATATATAAAATATCATGTTATCTTAAAAAGATGTGATTTATTTAATTTTTCCCAATTATTTTCGTGGCTAAACTAGTCTTGGATATCCGATTTTGTTTCGGTCATAGTTTCTTCGTTACAACTCCGTTTTCGTTGATTCAACTTGCCATCTCCTTGGATCGAGTTCCTCTTTAAGACTATGAACTGTAAATACCTTAGTTTGTATTCAAAATCACACGGCATAGGTGAAACTTTAGTGAAACTTATGAAGTTAATTATTTTTGTTACAAAAATATCATTTAATGACCATTTTTCTAAAAATACTTATACTTTGAATTAAATCATGAAATTTTTATTTGTTATCATATTCATAGTAAAAATCATTTTTCCAGAAAATAAACCTCCAATTCAAAGTTTAAGATAGTTTTTAATTATCCAACCCAAAACAGTCCCCGGTTACACTCCGACGTCGTAAAAACAGTTTTTAAGGTATTCTTTGAAAAACCAAGTTTTACCTTGTTAAGTTAGCATATATTTAAGTTATATTACAGGTATTTAAGTATTTTAAAAGTTAAGTTAGAAGGATCTATTTAGTTTGCAAACAAGTTTGAAAACATTCAAACTATGTTTTTGTTGTTAAAATTTTATACCACAAAATAAGATAGCTATATATATATGAATCGAATAAGGTTATGAACATAGTTACTACCTCAAGCTCCTTGGACAAGGTTGCTGTAAAAGAGGAGTAAAAAGCTAGAACCAAAAGGGTGATGGAAGTGGATGAAAGATTGGAAGTAAGTTTGTGTTCTTGGAAGGATTTCTTGAAGTGTTGTTGTAAGAGTTTTCTTATGGTGTTTAAGTAAGGTTTTTATGGCTAGATCTTCTTGGTAATTTGCTGGATTGTTATGGAGTTCAAAGCTCTTGAAAGTGTGTGTGTTTTTAGCTAGAGAATGGAAGTAAAAGTGAATCAAAAATGGAAGATGGATGAGGTATAAATGATGATGATGGTGGCGTGTTCCATGGTGTACAAAGACAAAAGTTTTAGTTGTTTTCTTGTATAATTAGTCAAGCAATCATACAAAAGTAATTACCTTATACATAAGGTATGAACAAGGGCTGGTTGGTGGTGATTTTATGTGTATATACCAATAGTAAATACGTATAGAAGCTAGGTATGATACGAGTACTTATACTCTAGATATACGTATAGAAATTTTGTGAAAAATGGAATGAGGATTCAAATATAGCTATCTTTTGTGAATACACTTATATGGTTTTATGTATTTAAGTCTTTAAAAGTGATTAAATACATTACTTATACGATATATGTATAAACATTATAGGTTATAAGTATTTAAGTCAAATAACGTTACGTATGGTTATCGTTTTGAAAACTTAAGTTAGTAGTTTTAAAATATACTTATAACTTATTGTTATTAATACAAAATGAGATATTAAAACATTCATTAATCATGTTAAATATGTATATATACATATATATACACAAACGTATAATTATCATATATTGTATAGTTCGTGATATCATCGGTCAAACTAGACGGTCAAACGTTGTGTAAATCTCTTTTCGAAAACATAAGTCTCAACAATTTGGATTGCTTATCATGTTGGTAAGGTTTAATTTATGTAAATATTATTCTTATAAGTATAGAACGATCGAAAAAGTGCGGGTCGTTACATGATGTGATTATTGTTCGTGGCGGTGTATGTAATTTATTTGTGTTGCGTTCCTAACCGAATTCATTTCTTAGAATGAGGACAAGGAACGGACATGATAACGAAGATCAAAGCGATGACTCCGAGTTCACGGCCAAAGTTGAGGCCATTATACAAAGTCAACGTGCGGCCCTTCTAGAGGACGTTAGGGGGATGTTTCGGGACTCGATTAATGAGGAATTAGTCGATATAATCAAGGAACAAGTTAAGATTGCTCTTCAAGAAGATAATGTGAGAAGGCGGGATTTCTACTACAAGAACTTCAAGGATGCTCAACCTCCCACTTTCGAGGGAGAGCGGGATCCGCTTAAGAGTGCTCGATGGATCTCCGATATGGAGGGGGCTTTTCGTACTAGCGAGTGCCCTCTCGATAAGAAGACGAGGTATGGTAGTAGTATGTTGAGGGGCGATGCCAAGTTGTGGTGGGATGCGAAAATCCAACTTTATGGTGAGGAACAATGTATGGACTCCACATGGGACGAGTTTAAGACGGAATTTTTCAATGAGTATCGAACTTCGGCCGATCTTTCTAGGCTTAAGGACGAGTTGCGTGCTTTGAGGCAAGGGTCAATGGATTTAAACACTCTCAAATCCGTTTTCTTATCAAAGACCCAATTTTGCCCGGAATATGTCGGTAATGATAAAATGTTGAAAGAGGACTTCTATCGAATCTTGAACGATGGTTACCAAGAGAAGATTAGCGTGAATGTAGTGAAGACTTTTGACGAGTTGTTTGACATGGCGAAAGGTTTTGAGACGCTTGTCCTAAGGAAAAGTGTTTCAGATACTAGTAAGCGGAAGTACGAGACTACGATGTTTTCGAACAAGAAGAGTAAAAGCGCTACCGAAGGTTTCGGAAGCGTAACGGTGAATGACGCGGGTGGTTCTAAATTCGCGTGTTATAATTGTGGGCAAACGGGGCATAAGTCTCATGATTGTCCGTCGGGTAAGGTCACATGTTTTAAGTGCCGGAAAGAGGGACACCGGAGGTCGGAGTGTCCCGAGTTGAAGTGATGACTCTCGTGACGTGTATTTAAGGTACTATTCGATTTCGGTACCTACCTTATTTTGTTGTATGCGCGGCCTTGTGTTTTGGTTGGTTTACCCATGTGTTGTAGTGACTAGCTAAGTCGGGTTAGTCCTTGCGGTTTGATTAGCCATGTCGGGTTAATTAATTGGACGTTGGGTGTTGACCAAGTCGGGTTGACCTAGTGTGTTGACTTAACCGAGTCGGGTTAATCAATTGTTGTTAGGGGTTTGACCGAGTCGGTTTGACCTAGTATATTTGACTTAACCGAGTCGGGTTAATCAATTGTCGTTAGGCGTTGACCGGGGCGGGTTGACTAGGGATGTTTGACTAACCAAGCCGGGTTAATCAAATTGTTTTTAGGGGTGTAACCGAGTCGGGTTGACCGAGGTAGTTTGACTAACCGATTCGGGTTAATCAATAAGTTGTTAGGAGTGTTGACCAAGTTGGGTTAACCAAATATGTACGATTTGACCGAGTCGGGTTAATTGATTTGGTGATAAGTGTTGATCGAGGCGGATTGACTGAGCGTAATTGACTAACCAGGTCGGGTTAGTTAATTCTTGTTAAGGATTGACTAAGTTGAGAGTTGACCGGGAGTATTTGACATAGCCAAGTCGGGTAGTCACTAGATACTAAGTGTCGACTAGGTCGGTTGGTTGAGGATGTTGACTTATAAACATCGGGATTAGTTGTTGTTATTGGAAGCCTAGCCGAGTCGGGCGTGAGCGGGATGTGGTAAGAGGTTGATTATCTTGCTTCCAATTTCGTGATGTCGTGACAAAGGGTTGACGTGCGAGACGATGTATAAGTCGGGATGCACATGAGGTTGAGGCTTGCGTGCTAAGTAGGAAATTCCTTCGTGTGAGGTGATGAAGGAACAACGTAGTGTATCCGGAAGAGTTCATGGTAACGGGGTCGAGTAAACCCAATATTTTGTAAAGACTACCTTGCGGGTAGCGGTAATTTGATGAACAATGTGCAAATTGTGCTGACTTTAGGTCATTGTATGATGAGTTTATGGAACAAAGTACCAAGTGGGGGAGTTGCACTCCCGCACGGAAGTGTTTGTGGACGAAAATTTCGAATGGTGTTCGTGTTAAATTCAGAAATTGGTGTCGAGACCCAGGATTGGTCGGTTCGACGTAGAGTTCGGTTCGGATTAAATCGCCTTTTCGGATAAGATTAAGTTGCTACTCGAGATAGGAACGTGGTGAAACCTAGTAAAGAGGCGACTTGTTGAATTTCTTCTTGTGTTAAGAAGGTGGTGAGCGAAGTGTAGCGCCCGAAATTGTGATATTGATGGGTCGTTAGCGATGATTTTAATCGAAGTGGTGATTTATGGAGAGAAGTCGCCAAAAGAGTTATGAAAAATATTCGAATTTTTGGAAATGTTCGAAGGATTTCGAGTTTGGAAGCGAGTCGAAGGACCGCGGGGTGTGTGTCCGAATGGTTAAGCAACGAAGATCACGAGGACGTGATCGAGCTTAAGTGGGGGAGAGTTGTAAGACCCGAATAATTTTAGATGCGTTAAGTATATATATATATATACGTACATGAGCATGGAAGTATTTAAATACATATATATATATATATATATATATATATATATATATATATATATATATACAAGTGTAGTTCGACTTACGTAGGTACACATAAATATATATATATATATATATATATATATATATATATATATATATATATATATATATATATATATATATATATATATATATATATATAGGTGCATGCGTATGAGATAACATATATATATACATATCGAAAGTTGATACGCGAGATGGATATATGATTATACAAGGATGAGTGTATGTATATATGTGTATGCATGCAAGATGAATATATGTATATCTATAAGTTTATATGCATGAATGGGTGATGGTTATGCATGCATGCAAGATTTGATGGTGTAAGTTCATTTAGGGGTTTTCAATAAGGGTTTTCTTGCATAATCGAGCCGAGAAAGGAACGTACGAGCAAGGATACAAACCGAGGGCTTGATTAGACGAAAATGGAGCAAAACACCATAAACGTCGCGCCGCGAGTTTTGGTGTCGCGCCGCGGAGATACAAAGAAAAACGGGACAGAAAACAGCTCATCCGAAGTACCAGCTCATGGCCATTGTCGCACCGCGGTATACCTGGTCGCACCGCGACCATCACTGTTTCCAGGCACGTTTTCTTGGTTTAAATGAGTTGGGTTTGAGGGTAATATTGTCATTTCGCGTTTGGATCAGTTTGTGGACTAAAATCCCAGCCACACATCCCTCTATTTCATTTTCTTTTCCCTTTATTTCATCAATTTCTCTCAAAACACTAAACTCGCTCAAGATTCAAGTGGAGATTTGAGGATTTAAGGTTGTGATTCGATCTTAGGAGCAAGGAGAAAGGTTTCTCTCCTCGTTCTTGGCTACACGGGAGTACAAACGGTAAGTGTTAACTCTAAGATGCGTTTTTGATGATTTCTCTTATGATTTAGGATTTAAAGGATTTGATGAAAGAACTCATGAACTTGAAAGTTTGACTAGTTTAGTTCATAAAATGGGTTTTTGAGTAAACGACCTTGTAAATTGCGTTTAATAGCTATAAGAGTTAAGTTTAGCTATTTCGGGAACGCGGGAAGTGATTTCATAAGTTTTGGGCTTGTGAGTATCGTTTTGTGCATAAAATGGTGTAAAACACACTTTAGGACCAAATGGGTGGGTCGTGTGTTTTAAATGAGTGATCGATTGACCAAACCATGTTTAAATGATATTGTTAAGGCATAATCACAAGTCATTTGGGATTATGAAGGTTTTCGAGCGAAAAATGGTCATTGGTCAAAGTTGGTCAAATAGGATGTTCTAGAAGAACATAAGTGTTGTTTAAGTCGAATAAGCATTGTGAGTAGCTTATTTGCATTTATACTTTGCGTAGGTGATTTATGGGTGGTTGATTGGAAAGTTCAAGCTCAAGCGGACGTTGCCTTACTTGAAATCAAGGTGAGTGGAATATTTATACATGTATGTATGTGGTTTATTTACTCGTACGCGATGTGGGCCTTTGGCGCCACATCGTGAGTGTTGGGCGTTATGTCACAAGTTGGTGACTTATTTGGGATTCGGGTGAAGAGAACTACGGGTCGGTAGTGTCTTGCTAGGTGCCTCACGAGTTAGTGACACCTCAAGGTGGTTCACAAGGCGGTGACCCTTATAGGATTGCGTTAGGTGATTACAAGTCGGTAATACCTTATAGTGTTCACAAGTCGGTGACACTAGGTGATGGGTCACAAGTCGGTGATGCCATAGGTCGGAGAAGTGATTCACAAGTCGGTGACACTTCATAGTGTTCAGAAGTCGGTGGCACTTAGTGGTGTTTCACAAGTCGGTGACACCTCTTGGAGGTTCGTTGGTGGCCTCATATGTATTGACAGGTGGTGCACAAGTCGGTGACACCCTATAGTGTTCACAAGTCGGTGACACTTGGTGGTACTTCACAAGTCGGTGATGCCACATGGCGTTCACGAGTCGGTGACCCATAAGTATTAGTGGTGGTTCGCAAGTCGGTGACCCCCTTCGGGTGATTCACAAGTCAGTGACACCATATGACGAGTCACAAGTCGGTGACATGGTACGAGTGTGACTCGATGATCTTGGTCGGCTACAAGTCGGTAGTAGCAAGCGGTGAACGGTTAGCGTGTTTATGCCCTTTATGTTTAGTATATTATTGTGTTGATTTATATATACTAACGTTGTTGCTAGTCGTGTATTTGATGATGCTAGCTCGTTTATTATTGTATGTATGGTTTGTAAGCGGATGCGTGTAGGTAAATTACATATGTATATGTATAAGTATTGCATTCACTAAGCATTAGCTTACCCTCTCGTTGTTTACATTTTTAGGTACAGAAGCGGTTTTGGCAAGGGTATGCTCGGGACTTAGATGATTTCCCCTTTTGATGCTTGCTTGGATTACCTTTGGATTCGACCTAGGTTGGGTAGTTTATCCCCAATATCATGCTCGTAGTTTTGTTGGAACTTAAACTTAATGGGTCGAACTTGTACTTGTAACTTAAATTCATATGTCGAATGTTTTAAAGTCATGGAACTTGTTATTGTATTAAAGATGTTTTTTTTGGAAGCACATTTGAGAACTAAAGGTTAATATAAAAAAAAAAAATATGGTCCGGGTTTAATTACGGGTTGGGTTGTTACATCAGCGTCGGCTCCACAGCCTTGCTCTTCTGCGCGGCAAGGGGATCCACCTCCTTGGCGATAAGAGCATCCAAGGCCTCAGAAGATTGGACGTGAGGCTGAATCTTTCTCCAAAAAACAAGCCTCTCCTCCACCTTGAAAGCAAGAACGGCATCAACAAAATGATCGCTCACGTATTTTGAGTCGATGGAACGACCGACAAGCGCGGGGAGACCCTTCTTCAAAGTCTCAAACTGACACTTGGCCATGTCACGATCAATCTGACAAGAAGTTAAGCGATCAGTCAAGTTTACGCGCTCTTCTCAGATTCGAGGGACTTGACCTTTTTAGCCAACTCCTCAACCTGAGAAGCCAAGGACGTCTTCTCCTCAGCTAAGACCAATGAGGCGCTGACCGCCTCTTCCGAATGCTCGAGATCAGAGGTCAGGTGCACGATGTGATCGTGCAGCTGCTCAGCAGTTAGCGCGCCAGGTGAAGAAGAACCATCACTGTTCAAACGAGCCTTCGCCTCCTTAAGGCAACTTTTAGCACGCATTAAGTTCAGCATAGCCAGCTGAACATCAAAGCGCCATGCTGCCACGGGCGACAGATGCCCAAAGTAGTTGGGAAGCTTGATGTCTTCCAAATAGTCGAACTGACAGGCCGCCGTAGCCTCTGGAATAGACAACTGATCGTTCATGCCATGAAAATGCAGGAGAACTTTTACAAATAAAAAGGCAACTGGTTAGTAACAAAAAGACCGCGCAATGTCCCGGCACTTGAAGAAAGAGTACCTTTTCCCTTTTTAGCGCGCTTGCGCTTACTCCGACCCTTAGTTGGGGGCTCACTAGCCTTGCCCCCTTTCAACATCTGTCTGATGAGAGTCCTCGTTGTCATGACTATCGCGCTACCAGAACCACTGGCGCCAATAGCGGCATCGCCCTGAACTTGTCTATCGATGTCCATATCCTGGTCACCCTGATTCTCCACTTCGGGCGTCTCAGTATGAACGCCCTCGATATCACGCGAAGCAAGAAGTTTGTCTAGACGCATCTCTGCAAATAAAACATGCTAAGTTAGGCTCAAGTGATGAAGAGAAAACAAGTACAAAAATAACGCCCATCTGCCGCCTATCATTATCATCGTCGTCTAAGATAACTGGCATGGCAGGCGGATAGGGACACATATTAGTAGGGATGGCATCGGGCCGGGTTTGGGCCGGGTTTGAGTAATCCCGGATTCGGACCCGATAAGGAAAACTAGTCCCAAACCCGGACCAAATACCCGACGGGTAAACGGGTTTACTAACTAGCGGGTAAACGGGTTTATCCGCGGGTAAACGGGTACTCGTTTATTTTTTTTAGCAAATAAATACATTACCAAAAGCATATACAATCTATAACTTTGTAAATTATATTGCTCTGCAACGGGCCAAATAAAACGATTACAGTATACATAATATAGATATGAAACCGATAATAAACTTAATAGGTCATACCAATGGAAGTATCAAAGAAAACTGTTGAAGGACTTTGTTGACATTCGAGCATTTATTAAAGCTAGTATAACCTACACATATAAATAATGCAGGTTGATCTTATTAGTATTCGACCTAAAAGCAAATAGTATGAGTTCATTTTAAACTTTAAAAGCCCAAAAATTTGGTTCTTAGCATCAAAAGGTCGATAGTATACTTACACCATGTTTTGAGGCACTAAGAACAAGATTAGGCCATAGTTCACTCTCCACAAGCACCGGAGAATAAGGCTTCCAATATTCAAGAAATGCATTCACAGCAGCAGGTGTATCAACTGGAGCAAACTGACAAGATTTCATTGCTCGTGCAGCTTAAAATTTAAAAAAAATAAATAAATAAATAAAATAAAATCTAGTCAATGGAAGTTGTAATATTAAGATGAGTAAGTATATACATGGTATATGACACTGCATGGAAGCAAAGTCTTTAGCACTTCACTGTACAAAAAATACATATAGTTAATTCATTTAAACACTTTACAAAAAATACATATTTTTTAATTTAAGTTTTGTTATTATTCATTTTTAATTATTATTGTTATTATATTATTATATTATGCGGGTATACGGTCCGGGTAAACGGGCCGGGTAGACGGGTCTTTATTTAAACCCATACCCGAACCCGAACCCGAATATTTTTTGAAAATCAATCCCATACTCGGCCCGAAACCCGTATACCCTGACCAGACCCGGCCCAATTATGTCGGGTTTCGGTTTCCCCGTAGGGTTCGGGCTTTTTTGCCATCCCTACATATTAGCAACCCTTAAAATATCGGAGCTATATGGACGAATATGGAGTTCGCGGTTATAAAAATGAACAAGTCTCTGCTGCTCAAGGGAAAGGGGAGGCCTAACGTTTAACTCCGCGCTGATAGCGCCGGTATGCCACACGCAGATATTTCTATATGCAAGCGGGATAAATGAATCGTTGATAAAGAAGAACGAGTTCTTCCACTTCCTGCGCACCCCAGCTTCCGTGCGCTGTACAAACATAATACTATCATTGAAAGAATACCAGCTCTGTTGATTCTTACGACATGAAAACACATTCTTAAACAAGTTTAGCGACGGAGGAAATCGATAATGCTGGCAAATCATCTCGAAGAGAATAACGCGACATGCGCTATAAGGATGCAACTGTCAGATGCCAATGTTGAAATGACTAAGAACCTCCATGAAGAAAGAAGTGGGAGGATAGCGCATGTTCCCGTCCACCATAACCTGCTTATACACAGTAACTTTACCATCAACAATATCATTAGCGCGTTGGTCAGTCAGGGGCGCTACAGGATTCAAACCAGCCAAAGGTGGGTACCATTCCACCAACAGCGCGACTTTGCGTCGCGTCATAACAGACTTAATCACCTCGCAATTCGGAGGCTCAGAAGTAGAAGAGGAGGATGTCATCTATTAACAAATAAATCAAAGAATCGTAAGAAGAGAGACTAAATGGGCGCTAACCTGAAAAATCTAAAAGTCGAGGTCGAAGTAGTAAGCTGATAGGATTCGCACAAGAGTGAAGAGCACAGATGAAGTAAAAAACCGAGAGAGATGATTATGAGGTATTTAGAGGAGAGTAAAAACATGTAAGAGGCCCTAAGGGAAGTTGAAAATGGGCGGTTAAAATATCAAGAGCGGAGATTGAGCCACGTGTCGGAAGATGGAAAGGGGGGAGTACGAGGAAACCAAAGGCGACGAAATCGGCGGGACGACAACTGTAGCATCTGACAAAACGTCGCTTCGGTTTTCCTGCATTTAATGCAACAGGACAAAATATTTTTTAAATATAAAAATAGAAGAAGGTGGAGGCGCGCAGTGAAGAATAGCTGAATGACAGTTACGAGTTGAGTTCAACGTCATGCGCCGCAACTGCGCACACCATTGAACGATAGTTACAAGTTGAGTTCAACGCCATGCGCCGAAGCTGCGCATACCATTGAACTGGGGGACTTAATGATACGCATACCCGATCAGCTCGTGTGGCGCATCAGACAGCACCGCCACAAGGAATTACCATGGCGCGCCAAGGTATGGAGCGCTATTTTTATAACCATCGCGCTAGTCCCATCAGCGCGCATCGGCGGCGGCCACATGTCAGGAGATGCTGTATCTGGCAGAGGACATCTGGCAGACAAGAGTCAGAGCCGACAAGAACACTTTTTACTTTTGTCGGATCGGCTCGCCTGAAGACGTACTATTTGCAGGCCACGATCTTTTTAACCTTATTACGTGGCGATAGAAGACAAGGAAGGTTATCCTATAAATACAAGACTTCGTCCACAGAACAAAGGATCTTGGAGTTTCACCTTTACACACACATACATTCTAAGAACAGCAGCGCATAGTGCAAATATACCCGCGCTACCGGACTCATAGCATTACACTAGACATCCTTGATATACAGGTAACGTCCCATGAACAAAAACCCTTCCACACAGCACGAGCCATCAATGACCGGACTACCCGCCGATGGTGGGTCTATGTTTAACCACCCCTGTTGAGATCATCATCTCGCAAGGGGTTATTCACGGTACTCCGGACCGGAGAGTTAAACTCAATTGACCCTTAAATCCCTTCTTAATGATGTCAAGCATGGACCAAACCCGATCCGATCATTCTATGCTTGATCAGTTTTCTTGTTTCCAAAACTATTTTCTTGTTGAGTTTTGCCTATATAAACACCTTATTATAACTCATACATTGTACCACAAAATTTATCAATAATGAACTCTCTTGGATTGGTCGAGGATTAAAGTAATCATCTTTGATTACATATAACCTCGTTAAATTTCTTGGTCTTTTATTGCTAGTTTCTTTGTGTTCATCACATATTTTCGTTTATTGTAAGTGAGTTTAATAATTTGAGATTATCAAGTCTTGTTAGGGTTTACCTAGTCGGCTAGTCGTTCCTAACACCATACGCACTGATAATCAATTGTTATGAATCTTACAACATGACCACTGCAACTAGACTTATAAATAAATGAAAAGAAAAAAGATGAAGAGAAGAATATTGATACCATTGTATCGATTTAAGGTCACACTTGTTAGTTCAATGTATCTTGTACTTTTCTTCTTTACATTACAACTAGTTGTTGATTTATAACAACTAGGATTTATCAAGTTATAAGGTATATATGTTAAATACAAGTAGCTAGTACTACAATATGACCCGTTGTAATCAATGATTCAATATGGTTTCTTTTTATAGTGTGCATTGTTATCGACGGTCAATTTCCTATTAATTTTTTTTTTTTTTTTTTTGGAAAAACAGAAGTATTATTCAAATCCAAAAGGAAAACCCACCGTATCACTACAACAAATTTATCAATTGTTCACGCATATTTTTACACACTTGTAAGAAAGTGTGAGCTTTTTGTCAAATTCCTCACACTTATAAATATGTATAAGTTTGTTACATTTATAAATGTCGAATGTTATTCAAATTTCACACTTAAAATTGTAGGAAAAATTTGTTCACACTTATTAATGTATACAAACACAAATTTAATCACATTTAAAAATGTGAGTAAAATTTGTTACACTTCATTTCTTCACACAAGGGGGAGCGTGAACAAATCTAGTGTGATAAAATTAACTTAACACTCTTAAGTGTGGTTATATTTATAATTATACATACAAATTAGTGTGAACTTTTTTCCCCACACTTTTATGTGTGAAACTATAATGATTATCTACACTTATAAATGTAATACATTTACACACATTTACAAGTGTGAGGAATTTAACAAAAAAGTACACACTTTATAAAAGTGTGTAAATTTATGCGTAGTTAATTAGCAAATTTGTTGTAGTGTATGGCTGCACTACAGACTCACATTATAGCCTATACAATACAAGAGATATATCATATATGTATAGCTTAGATATATGTTGTTGGAAATATATGTAATTAAGTTCCTACTACCTAGACATGTATTACTCTAACGGATTTAACTTTTGCCATTATGAAAAACGTTATTTATTTATTAATATATATTTTTTTGTTTTAATATATTAGGAGTTACTTTCGACTAATAACTTTTCAAGTTAAATATATTTACATAGTCTATATTCATAATAAAATAAAATAAAAATCAATCTAGCAAATATCGATGATCATGGGATAAAAGTCATAACCACAAATTATTGTATAGTAGAATCTATGTGCGGATGTTCCCCTATTTGTGCTCTTGTTTTCTCCCAGGTCTCTATCAGGTCCTGGTCACCGCATATACGGGAGTCCATATATAGCTTCTTGTTTTCCAACTTGATTTGCGGTTCAAGTTTACTACGCAAATTTACGTCACAAGTTAATAAATAAGTAATAATACACTTTGTTCAATGGTCTCTAAGCATCTATTTATCTTTAAATAATCTAATTATCTTTAAATAATCCAGCTTTAATTGATTAAGTCATACCTAATTAATACTCTGTACATGATTTGGCAACAGAAAAAGAAAAAGCAAAATGCATTGTATCTATAACAATGTGATAAATATATTTGTTGTTGCTTGCCAAGTTGCCGGCCAACTGCATACACTTGGCTAAAAAACTTCAAGAAGATTAACAATTAGAACGTCATGCTCGATTTATCTAATTTAGTTTTACTTTGAAACTAGAACTATATTACATAAAAAGACAAATTAAATGACTTGAAAAAATATTACGTAAATTAATGTTTGTCCCGAAAAGAATCAAAATTTAAAAAAATGTAAAAGATTGAAGTAATATTGTTCATATGACAATCATGACATCGCCACCTAGACAAAACTTGGACTCCACTTGAACGCCACGTCGTCATCATCTCCAATCCTTTAACGACAGTTAGTCAAATTTCGTTAAATCACTAACGACTCAAATAAACCCCAAATCTTAAAAAGCATAACAAATAGTAAAATCAAGACATAACTAAAAAAATTTTGTTTCAAATTGCACATGCTAACATATGAACACATTATTAGCTACAAATCACAACAACAACAAAAAACCCAATCTCACATAAGTAAGGTATGAAGGAGGTAAGATGTATACAACCATTCTCATATCTTAGAATAAGAGAAGTCATTTCTCCACCTAGAGTGAAACACCCCAAGAGTAGAGGAAGTTCTCCCTCTCAATGTTCAATTGATAGAGACATTGCTTCCAAATGGACCTCCGACCAATAATTAGGTTTAAAAAAAATGTGAGACGCCATTAAAATGGTAAAATCAAATTTCATTGGGTTTTAAACATGCCCGAATATTTGTTTAGGTTTTAAGGGACAGTTAAGTCGCTATAATGCTATTATTGATTACTTTTATTTTGTGGATATGATAAGAAGACTTGGTGAAAATGGTTGAGTAAATTTTGATCTTGACTAATAATTACATGATTTTGACTTTGGAATCTGATTTGGAATTGAAAAGTTGGTTAAAAGTGTTGGTTTATTTTGGCTAGTAGAAGATATGTTTATCCCACATAGGTGGGAGGAAGAAATGGGAGGGGGGTGACTTGGTTATAAAAGGAGTGTTATGCCTCACTTCCAAATTGCACCAATCAATACACTTTAAGTATTTGATTATTTCTTTCTTTCTTACTCTTGTTTGAGAGTTGTATTAGTTAAATATTTTGGAGAGTGTAGTTGGCTTAAGAGAGTCATCTATATCATTGTAACAATTTGTGATATAGTGTATTTCTCTCTTTGGGGGCCGGTGGTTTTTCTCCTATTTTGGAGTTTCCACGTTAAATCTTGTGTTGTGTATTGTTCTTATTTCTTTACTGTTTTTCATTGGGCGTTTGTTGGGAATTGGTGAGACCGTAATTTTCCCAACAACTGGTATCAGAGCGTCAGGTTTGACGGGGGTCTCGGTTATAGGAGTCGGAGTATGCTATGTGGTTGCCACGGGAGTGGATCGTCCACATCAGAAACGAGTTCTATTGATCGTATAGGGTATCTGGTTAGACAATATTTTTTCTGATTCGTAGTAATAGTTGGATTTGTTAGTGGCGAGTTGTGGATTTCCGATTTAAAGGGTTCTGGCTACCTGCTACATCTTTTGCCTATTCGAAACGTGGGCAAAATCAGAGAAAGTGTTGTTCTTAGGATACGGATACGATGTCGAAGTTCAGTCCAATGAGGTTTGATGTAGAGAAATTTGACGGGAGGATCAATTTTGGCTTGTGGCAGGTTCAAGTCAAGGATGTGTTGATTCAGTCCGGTTTACACAAGGCTTTGAAAGGTAATGTAACGACCCGCACTTTTTCGATCGTTCTATACTTATAAGATTAATATTTACATAAATTAAACCTTACCAACATGATAAGCAATCCAAATTGTTGAGATTTATGTTTTCGAAAAGAGTTTTACACAACGTTTGACCGTCTAGTTTGACCGATGATATCACGAACTATACAATATATGATAATTATACGTTTGCGTATATATATGTATATATACATATTTAACATGATTAATGAATGTTTTAATATCTCATTTTGTATTAATAACAATAAGTTATAAGTATAATTTGAAACTATTAACTTAAGTTTTCAAAACGATAACTATACGTAACGTTATTTGACATAAATACTTATAACCTATAATGTTTATACATATATCGTATAAGTAATGTATTTAATCACTTTTAAGGACTTAAACACATAAAACCATATAAGTGTATTCACAAAAGATAGCTATATTTGAATCCTCATTCCATTTTTCACAAAATTTCTATACGTATATCTAGAGTATTTGTACTCGTATCATACCTAGCTTCTATACGTATTTACTATTGGTATATACACATCAAATCACCACCTAACCAGCCCTTGTTCATGCCTTATGTATAAGGTAACTACTTTTGTATGATTGTTTGACAAATACACAAGATTACAAGTTAAAGAATTTGTCTCCATACTCCCCCTAAATCACGTTTTTAAGGAGGATGATGTATCCTCATTTTGATTCACTTTTACTTCCATTCTCTAGCTAAAAACACACACACATTCAAGAGCTTTGAACTCCATAACAATTCAGCAAAGTTCCATGAAGATCTAGCTTCAAAAACACTACTTAATCACCATAAGAAAACTCTTACGACAACACTTCAAGAAATCCTTCCAAGAACACAAACTTACTTCCAATCTTTCATCCACTTCCATCATCCTTTTGATTCTAGCTTTTTACTTCTCTTTTACAGCAACCTTGTCCAAGGAACTTGAGGTAGTAACTATGTTCATAACCTTATTCGATTCATATATATATAGCTATCTTATTTTGTGGTATAAAAATTTAACAACAAGAACATAGTTTGAAAGTTTTCAAACTTGTTTGCAAACTAAATAGATCCTTCTAACTTAACTTTTAAAATACTTCAAGACCTGTAATATAACTTAAATATATGCTAATTTAACAAGGTATAACTTGGTTTTTCAAAGAATACCTTAAAAACTGTTTTTACGACGTCGGAGTGCCACCGGGGACTGTTTTGGGTTGGATAATTAAAAACCATCTTAAACTTTGAATTGGAGGTTTATGTTCTGGAAAAATGATTTTTACTAAGAATATGATAACACATAAAAATTTCATGATTTAATTCAAAGTATAAGTATTTTTAGAAAAATAATCATTTAAGGTGGTTTACATAAAGGAAAATGTTTAACTTCATAAGTTTCACTAAAGTTTCACCTATGCCGTGTGATTTTGAATACAAACCAAGGTATTTACAGTTCATAGTCTTAAAGAGGAACTCGATCCAAGGAGATGGCAAGTTGAATCAATGAAAACGGATTTGTAACGAAGAAACTATGACCGAAACAAATTTGGTTATCCAATACTAGTTTAACTTCGGGATTAATTGGGAAAAAATTATATAAATCACATCTTTCTTAATTAACATGATATTTTATATATATGTACTCATAATTCAATTTTATATGGTTCAGGATCACCCATAAACAACACGAGAAGATTAATCATAAGATCTCATGTTTGTACGCAACACGTCATTTGACAACACCGGTACTTTATGTACGCAACACGTCATTTGACAACACCGGTACCGTGGGTCAAGATTAATCTCGACCTATACATATACGATGGGGTTTTATTTATTTCGTTGGGGGTTTTATTTATTTCATTGCGGGTTTATTAAACATCTAAATATGAACCATTAAAATTGAATTACTAACAGCGAAATGCTAACTACGGACTAAGGAATTATTAAAAGTATTAAAAGTATAACAAGTATATATATGTGACGTTTGTTTAAAAAGAAAAGGTATTGATATATTATATATGGATAGGTTCGTGATATCAACCGGAGACCAAGTCAAATTATATATATCTTCAAGACGAAAGTGAGTATATAGTCCCACTTTTAAACTCTAAATATTTCGGGATGAGAATACATGTATTTTATGTTTTACATTATGGACACAAGTAACTGAAAAATATATTCTACGTTGAGTTGTACCACTGGCATACTTCCCTGTAGCTTGGTAACTAATATTTACAGCGGTATTGTAAACGCGAATCCTGTTGATAGATCTATCGGGCCTGACAACCCCAACCGGACTGGACGACCAGTATTCAACGGTTGCACAGTACTTCGTTTTGTGACTACACTTGGTACGATGTAGTAAGATTTCATATTAAAGGGAATATGCGACGTGATTGAATGTTAAGTATGGTTACCAAGTGCTCAACCACTTAGAATATTTTTATTAAACTGTTTATATACGAAATCTTGTGGTCTATATATATATATTGCTGCCGGCATTAAACCTATATCTCACCAACTTTATGTTGACCTTTTAAAACATGTCTATTCTCAGGTGATTTCTAAAAGCTTCCGCTGCATCATGTTGAATCTAAGCAGGATCTTGCGTACGCATATTTGTGTCAAAAATAAGACTGCATACCCAAGGATTTGTGTTGTAAAATATGCTAGAAACCGTGTTGTTATCATTATTTGTAAAGTTTGTAAGTCGAAGATTATCGCTAAACGATAATCATCTTTTTATTGTCTAAAGCTTGTAACAAAAATAATGGTTATGGTTTGTAATGTATAATATATGCAGTTTTTCTTTTTAAAATGTCGCATATAGAGGTCAATACCTCGCAATGAAATCATACGTTATCTAACACGTTCTTATGGTTAAGGACGGGTTATGACATGTGGTATCAGAGCGGTGGTCTTAGCGAACCAGGTTTGCATTAGTGTGTCTAACCGAGAAGTCGTTAGGATACATTAGTAAGTCTGGACTTTGACCGGATCTGATTTTGAAAACCATTGCTTATCATTATTGGTTAAAATTTATATGTAAATATTATGTAGTACTAATGGGTTAGTTGTTATGTGATAGATGTCGGGCTCGAAACTTATTATCACATTCAGCGACTCCGAATCAGAACCTTCATATGGTGTTCCAGTCATTAACCTATCCGATGACGAAAGTAGTATCTTTGGGGAAGACTCACAAATTCCGGATGAACCAATTATAGAAAAATCGGAAAGTGAACCCGAGGAAGAAAGTGAACCCGAGGAAGAAATACTAGAAATTACGAAAGAAAAATTCGATCAAGGAAAGAAACGAAAAGCTAATGAATTAGAAAATTCAAATCCCGAGTTTAGTAATGATGATGTGGCACCAACTCCATTAAACACTACCACCCCTATTCCCGCTATTCCTATTCGTGCTGTCCCGGCATCCAGTTCTTCAGCCCCACCGCCAAAATATAGGCAAACAGCTAGGATAAGCGTTAGGCCATTCATTGGAACTAAACGTCCTAGAAAATAGACCAAACGATGCGCTGCCGTATTAAACCATGGGATCATATAATGTTTTGTATAATATTATTAGTGTGGTTTGCTTAATGTTCGATGTAAGATAAGCATATGTAATATAGTGAAGTATGAAATGCAATAATTTTCCATGGTTAAGTATTATTTAGATTGTAGTAATTGGTTCTGTACTAAGCTATTAAGTATGAACATTAACGGGTAGGTACTACCCTAGATATAATTATAAAATGCTAATAAGAAGAAAAGGCTTTTATAATAATACCTGGTTCATATTATTAACAAGCTATAATGTACTATAAATACACACTACATCTATAATATTCCATGTGAATAATTATTTTCTTTCATTAGGAAATGGCGCGATTGAATCGAATGACGGAACAAAAAGTCGAGGACTTCATCAACCAGCGAGTCAACGACAGAATGTTATGGGTCGAAGCTGCAAGAGCTGCTGCAGTTAACCCAAATCCTCGTGTAGGATGCACCTACAAGACGTTTCAAGCTTGCAAGCCCTCATCATTCTGTGGAACGGAAGGATCGATCGGTTTAACCCGATGGATAGAAAAGATGGAGACTGTGTTCAAAATCAGTGGTTGTGATGAAAAAGACATGACCAAGTATGCATCGTGCACTTTACAAGATAGTGCACTCACGTGGTGGAAAAATTATGTGAAGGCGGTAGGAGGAGATGTAGCTTATAATACTCCATGGGAAGAATTCAAAACGATGTTAATCAACGAGTATTGTCCAAGGAACGAGGTTAGGAAGTTAGAAGATGAGTTACGAAGTTTGAAGGTTGTTGGTACTGAAATCACCAACTACAATCAGCGATTCATGGAATTAGTTTTGCTATGTCCTGAATTGGTTCCAACCGAAGCATGGAAGATTGAAATGTACAAAGATGGTTTGCCCTCAAAGGTTAAGGCAAACGTTACAGCATCAAAACCTAGGACAATTCATGAAGCTATAACCATGGTGAACGAGCTAATGGATCAGGTCATCTTGGATAAGAAAGCATTCACTACTGATGTGAAGGTATCGAGTAACAAAAGAAAGTGGAACGGAAATTATGATCGAGGTTACCAACAACAATCTTTTAAGAAACCAGAAACCCCGAAAGGTGCGGGTAGTGGTTCAGGCTTTGGTTACAAAGGACAAAGTCCTTTATGCAACCGATGTCACAAACATCACTTTGGTTACTGTAGTGTGTTGTGCACCAAATGTAATCGACAGGGTCATCTTGCTGAAGATTGTAAGGCTCTCGTTACAAATGGTAACAAGACTCCTGCCACCAACGCAAATAGAACTGCTTTGGCTACCGTTACTTGTTTTGGGTGTGGAAAACAAGGTCATTATAAGAGCCAGTGCCCGAATCCAGAGAAGAATGTTGGACCTGCACGTGGAAGAGCGTTTGTTATTAATGCTAGAGAAGCACGTGAAGACCCGGAGCTTGTTACGGGTACGTTTACCATTAATAACTTATCAGCATCTATTATATTTGATACTGGCGCCGATAGAAGTTACGTGTGTAGAAATTTTTACACTAAATTGAATTGTTCCTCATTACCTCTAGATGCTAAGTACATGATTGAGTTAGCTAATGGTAAACTAATTAAAGCCGATAAAATTTGTCGTGATTGTGAAATAAATTTAGCCGGAGAAACGTTTAAAATCGACTTAATACCCGTAGAATTAGGAAGTTTTGATGTAATAGTCGGCATGGACTGGATGTCCAAAGTAGGAGTTGAAGTTGTGTGTGCCAAGAAAGCAATTCGCATTCCTTGTAAGGATAAAATGCCGGTGATGATTTATAGAGAGAAGGGTGATTCAAAGCTAAAACTCATTAGCTGTTTGAAAGCCAAGAAGTGTTTAGAAAAAGGATGTTATGCTATTCTAGCACATATTAATAAGGTCGAAAAGAAAGAGAAGTGCATCAACGACGTGCCTGTGGCAAGAGATTTTCCTGAAGTTTTTCCGGAAGAGTTGCCGGGATTACCTCCATTTAGATCGGTAGAATTTCAAATAGATTTAGTACCAGGAGCTGCACCAGTGGCTCGTGCTCCATATAGACTTGCACCGTCCGAACTAAAAGAACTTCAAAGTCAGTTAAAAGAATTACTGGACCGTGGATTCATACGACCAAGCACTTCACCGTGGGGAGCTCCAATTTTGTTTGTTAAGAAGAAAGATGGATCTTTTAGGATGTGTATAGATTATCGTGAATTAAATAAGTTAACTATCAAGAATCGGTATCCACTACCGAGAATTGATGACTTATTTGATCAATTGCAAGGATCATGTGTTTATTCAAAAATCGATCTAAGATCGGGTTATCATCAATTACGTGTCAAAGAAGAAGATATTCCGAAAACTGCTTTTCGGACACGTTATGGTCATTACGAATTTTTTGTCATGCCGTTTGGATTGACGAATGCGCCAGCTGTATTCATGGACCTCATGAATCGAGTTTGTAGTCCGTATTTAGATAAGTTTGTTATCGTTTTCATTGATGATATTCTTATATATTCCAAGAGTGAGCAAGAGCATGAAGAGCATTTAAGGTTGATATTAGAGTTGTTGAGAAAAGAACAACTATATGCTAAATTTTCTAAGTGTGCTTTCTGGTTGAAAGAAGTGCAATTTCTTGGCCATGTTGTTAGTAGTAAAGGAATTCAGGTTGATCCAGCAAAAACTGAAGCCATTGAAAAATGGGAGACTCCTAAGACACCAACACAGATACGTCAATTTTTGGGTTTAGCCGGTTATTATAGAAGGTTTATTCAAGATTTTTCCTGAATAGCTAAGCCGTTGACAGCGTTAACGCAAAAAGGGAAGAAATATGAATGGACCTCGGAGCAGGAGAACGCATTTCAAATACTGAAGAAGAAGTTAACTACGGCGCCTATTTTATCGTTACCAGAAGGGAACGATGATTTTGAAATATATTGTGACGCTTCGCGACAAGGTTTTGGTTGTGTTCTTATGCAACGGAAGAAAGTGATTGCATACGCATCTCGACAATTGAAGATTCACGAGCGGAAAGCAGTCGTGTTTGCATTGAAGATGTGGAGACACTACTTGTATGGGGTTAAATTCACTATGTTTACTGATCATAAAAGTCTTCAACATATTTTTGATCAGAAACAGCTGAACATGAGGCAACGTAGATGGGTCGAGCTGATAAACGATTATGATTGTGAAATTCGCTATCATCCCGGGAAAGCGAACGTGGTGGCCGATGCTTTAAGCAGAAAGGAACGAGAACCAATCCGAGTTCGAGCGATGAACATAAAAATTCGCATGAATCTCAACTCACAAATCAAAGAAGTTCAACAAGAAGCACTCAATAAAGAAAACATAAGAAAGGAAATAATGAAGAAGTATGAGAAGCAACTCGTTATACGGGAGGATGGAATTCGATATTTTGCAAATCGCATTTGGGTACCGAAGTTGGGTGGATTAAGGAAGTTGATATCGAATGAGGCACATAAGACAAGATACTCGATACATCCTGGAGTTGGAAAAATGTATCAAGATCTTAAGACACGTTATTGGTGGCCTAACTTAAAGACCGACGTTGCAACATATGTTGGGGAATGTTTGACTTGTTCCAAAGTTAAAGCAGAACACCAGAAGCCGTCAGGGTTACTTCAACAACCAGAAATCCCAGAATGGAAATGGGATGGTATTACCATGGATTTCATCACGAAGTTACCAAAGACTGCCTGGGGATACGACACCATTTGGGTGATTGTTGATCGTCTCACCAAGTCTGCACATTTCTTGCCTACAAAGGAAACTGATAGAATGGAGAAACTATTACGATTGTATATAAAGGAAATTGTTTCAAGGCATGGAATACCTATTTCCATTATATCCGATCGTGATAGTAGATTTACCTCAAAATTCTGGCAATCACTACAGGAGGCACTAGGAACTCGGTTGGATATGAGTACCGCATATCATCCACAAACTGACGGGCAGAGTGAAAGAACGATTCAGACTCTCGAAGACATGCTCAGAGCATGTGTGATCGATTTTGGAAATGGATGGAATAAGTATTTACCGTTAGCAGAATTCTCGTATAATAATAGTTATCATGCGAGCATTGGAGCTGCGCCATTCGAAGCATTGTACGGAAGGAAGTGTAGATCTCCTATTTGTTGGAATGAAGTAGGAGATCGACAATTAAGTGGTCCTGAGATCATACACGAAACGACTGAGAAGATAGTACAAATTAAGGAGAGGTTGAAAACAGCCCGTAGTCGCCAAAAGAGCTACGCCGATGTCTGAAGGAAACCATTAGAGTTTCAAATAGGTGACATGGTTATGCTAAAGGTGTCACCTTGGAAAGGTGTAATACGTTTCGGCAAAAGGGGTAAACTGAACCCAAGATACGTAGGCCCGTTCAAGATCATCGAACGCATTGGACCGGTAGCTTATCGACTCGAGTTACCGCAACAACTCGCCGGAGTACATAATACATTTCATGTCTCGAACCTTAAGAAGTGTCTTGCAAAGTAAGACCTTACCATTCCTCTTGAAGAAATCCATGTCGATGAGAAACTACAATTCATCGAAGAACCAATCGAAATCATGGATCGTGAAGTTAAACAGCTCAAGCAGAGCAACATACCGATTGTTAAGGTTCGTTGGAATGCTCGAAGAGGTCCCGAGTTTACGTGGGAACGAGAGGATCAGATGAAACAAAAGTATCCACACTTGCTTCTCGATGACGCAAAATAGGTACAATTTTAAAATTTCGGGACGAAATTTATTTAACGGGGAGGTAATGTAACGACCCGCACTTTTTCGATCGTTCTATACTTATAAGATTAATATTTACATAAATTAAACCTTACCAACATGATAAGCAATCCAAATTGTTGAGATTTATGTTTTCGAAAAGAGTTTTACACAACGTTTGACCGTCTAGTTTGACCGATGATATCACGAACTATACAATATATGATAATTATACGTTTGCGTATATATATGTATATATACATATTTAACATGATTAATGAATGTTTTAATATCTCATTTTGTATTAATAACAATAAGTTATAAGTATATTTTGAAACTATTAACTTAAGTTTTCAAAACGATAACTATACGTAACGTTATTTGACATAAATACTTATAACCTATAATGTTTATACATATATCGTATAAGTAATGTATTTAATCACTTTTAAGGACTTAAACACATAAAACCATATAAGTGTATTCACAAAAGATAGCTATATTTGAATCCTCATTCCATTTTTCACAAAATTTCTATACGTATATCTAGAGTATTTGTACTCGTATCATACCTAGCTTCTATACGTATTTACTATTGGTATATACACATCAAATCACCACCTAACCAGCCCTTGTTCATGCCTTATGTATAAGGTAACTACTTTTGTATGATTGTTTGACAAATACACAAGATTACAAGTTAAAGAATTTGTCTCCATACTCCCCCTAAATCACGTTTTTAAGGAGGATGATGTATCCTCATTTTGATTCACTTTTACTTCCATTCTCTAGCTAAAAACACACACACATTCAAGAGCTTTGAACTCCATAACAATTCAGCAAAGTTCCATGAAGATCTAGCTTCAAAAACACTACTTAATCACCATAAGAAAACTCTTACGACAACACTTCAAGAAATCCTTCCAAGAACACAAACTTACTTCCAATCTTTCATCCACTTCCATCACCCTTTTGATTCTAGCTTTTTACTTCTCTTTTACAGCAACCTTGTCCAAGGAACTTGAGGTAGTAACTATGTTCATAACCTTATTCGATTCATATATATATAGCTATCTTATTTTGTGGTATAAAAATTTAACAACAAGAACATAGTTTGAAAGTTTTCAAACTTGTTTGCAAACTAAATAGATCCTTCTAACTTAACTTTTAAAATACTTCAAGACCTGTAATATAACTTAAATATATGCTAATTTAACAAGGTATAACTTGGTTTTTCAAAGAATACCTTAAAAACTGTTTTTACGACGTCGGAGTGCCACCGGGGACTGTTTTGGGTTGGATAATTAAAAACCATCTTAAACTTTGAATTGAAGGTTTATGTTCTGGAAAAATGATTTTTACTAAGAATATGATAACACATAAAAATTTCATGATTTAATTCAAAGTATAAGTATTTTTAGAAAAATAATCATTTAAGGTGGTTTACATAAAGGAAAATGTTTAACTTCATAAGTTTCACTAAAGTTTCACCTATGCCGTGTGATTTTGAATACAAACCAAGGTATTTACAGTTCATAGTCTTAAAGAGGAACTCGATCCAAGGAGATGGCAAGTTGAATCAACGAAAACGGATTTGTAACGAAGAAACTATGACCGAAACAAATTTGGTTATCCAATACTAGTTTAACTTCGGGATTAATTGGGAAAAAATTATATAAATCACATCTTTCTTAATTAACATGATATTTTATATATATGTACTCATAATTCAATTTTATATGGTTCAGGATCACCCGTAAACAACACGAGAAGATTAATCATAAGATCCCATGTTTGTACGCAACACGTCATTTGACAACACCGGTACTTTATGTACGCAACACGTCATTTGACAACACCGGTACCGTGGGTCAAGATTAATCTCGACCTATACATATACGATGGGGTTTTATTTATTTCGTTGGGGGTTTTATTTATTTCATTGCGGGTTTATTAAACATCTAAATATGAACCATTAAAATTGAATTACTAACAGCGAAATGCTAACTACGGACTAAGGAATTATTAAAAGTATTAAAAGTATAACAAGTATATATATGTGACGTTTGTTTAAAAAGAAAAGGTATTGATATATTATATATGGATAGGTTCGTGATATCAACCGGAGACCAAGTCAAATTATATATATCTTCAAGACGAAAGTGAGTATATAGTCCCACTTTTAAACTCTAAATATTTCGGGATGAGAATACATGTATTTTATGTTTTACATTATGGACACAAGTAACTGAAAAATATATTCTACGTTGAGTTGTACCACTGGCATACTTCCCTGTAGCTTGGTAACTAATATTTACAGCGGTATTGTAAACGCGAATCCTGTTGATAGATCTATCGGGCCTGACAACCCCAACCGGACTGGACGACCAGTATTCAACGGTTGCACAGTACTTCGTTTTGTGACTACACTTGGTACGGTGTAGTAAGATTTCATATTAAAGGGAATATGCGACGTGATTGAATGTTAAGTATGGTTACCAAGTGCTCAACCACTTAGAATATTTTTATTAAACTGTTTATATACGAAATCTTGTGGTCTATATATATATATTGCTGCCGGCATTAAACCTATATCTCACCAACTTTATGTTGACCTTTTAAAACATGTCTATTCTCAGGTGATTTCTAAAAGCTTCCGCTGCATCATGTTGAATCTAAGCAGGATCTTGCGTACGCATATTTGTGTCAAAAATAAGACTGCATACCCAAGGATTTGTGTTGTAAAATATGCTAGAAACCGTGTTGTTATCATTATTTGTAAAGTTTGTAAGTCGAAGATTATCGCTAAACGATAATCATCTTTTTATTGTCTAAAGCTTGTAACAAAAATAATGGTTATGGTTTGTAATGTATAATATATGCAGTTTTTCTTTTTAAAATGTCGCATATAGAGGTCAATACCTCGCAATGAAATCATACGTTATCTAACACGTTCTTATGGTTAAGGACGGGTTATGACAGGTAAACCCACCTTTGTTCCCGGCAGTGATTCTAGCAGTAAGTTCGATGAAGAAGAATGGGATGATATGGATTTGAGGGCGGCAAGTGCGATTCGTTTGTGTCTTCCAAAGAACGTGCTCGCAAATGTGCACGGGTTATCAACGGCTAAGGAACTTTGGGATAAGTTGGAGCAGTTGTACCAGGGCAAGGGCATCTCAAATCGGTTGTGTCTTAAAGAATAATTTCATACTTTGCGTATGGATGGGGGTTCAAAGATTTCAGATCATCTGAGCATTTTGAATGGTATTATTTCGGAACTTGAAGCTATTGGAGTTAAAACAGATGATGAAGATAAAGCTTTGAGGTTGATATTATCTTTATCATCGTCCTATGAGCACATGAAACCTATTCTAATGTACGGGAAAGAAACGTTGAAGTTTGAAGACGTTACTAGCAAGCTCCTATCCGAGGAGAAAAGACTGGAGGGTAACGGGGTCTCGTCAGCAGGAGATACGGTACTGTTGTGTTCGGATAGGCGGAAGAGAAACTCTGGAAAGAATCTGGTATGTTGGAAGTGCGGGAAGACTGGGCATGTAAGGATTAATTGTCCAGGTGGAGCTAATTCGGCAAATGGCTCCAAAGACGCTAACATTGTCTCCGTTGTTACGGAGAGTGACGAATTCCTCTGAAGTCCCATCCTCATGGTGTGTCCGCGCCACCATGGAAAGGGATGTTCGTTAGCGGTTCCACAATTACACATGGGCATTGGTTTGGCGTTGATGCAGGTTGTGTGGTGGAAACTGGTGTTGTAGCTGATGGGACTTTCGGGAAAACCAAACAGGGAAGTTGCACCATAAAGTTTCAGCTGGTTGTTCAACAACATGTGCCGAGGTGAAATGCTTGGAATGTGATATTCTAAGTGCTATACTTTTAATGGTGGAGTATGATAATTCTGTTAAGAGTTATGATTGTCTGTGAAGACAATGATTGTCGGGTCTTGACAATGTTCGATGAAGATGCAAATTTTATTTCTTGGGTTAGAGATAATGTCAACGGCATGAAGATGAGGATCTTGAAATTGTCGTCGAGGAAGCATCTACGTCGGTTATCTTCGCAATGTGGAAGTATGGTTATCTTCTTCTATCCAAAAGGTGGAGATTTGTTGGTTTATTTTGGCTAGTAGAAGATATGTTTATCCCACATAGGTGGGAGGAAGAAATGGGAGGGGGGTGATGGAAACTGGTGTTGTAGCTGATGGGACTTTCGGGAAAACCAAACAGGGAAGTTGCACCATAAAGTTTCAGCTGGTTGTTCAACAACATGTGCCGAGGTGAAATGCTTGGAATGTTATATTCTAAGTGCTATACTTTTAATGGTGGAGTATGATAATTCTGTTAAGAGTTATGATTGTCTGTGAAGACAATGATTGTCGGGTCTTGACAATGTTCGATGAAGATGCAAATTTTATTTCTTGGGTTAGAGATAATGTCAACGGCATGAAGATGAGGATCTTGAAATTGTCGTCGAGGAAGCATCTACGTCGGTTATCTTCGCAATGTGGAAGTATGGTTATCTTCTTCTATCCAAAAGGTGGAGATTTGTTGGTTTATTTTGGCTAGTAGAAGATATGTTTATCCCACATAGGTGGGAGGAAGAAATGGGAGGGGGGTGACTTGGTTATAAAAGGAGTGTTAAGCCTCACTTCCAAATTGCACCAATCAATACACTTTAAGTATTTGATTATTTCTTTCTTTCTTACTCTTGTTTGAGAGTTGTATTAGTTAAATATTTTGGAGAGTGTAGTTGGCTTAAGAGAGTCATCTATATCATTGTAACAATTTGTGATATAGTGTATTTCTCTCTTTGGGGGCCGGTGGTTTTTCTCCTGTTTTGAAGTTTCCACGTTAAATCTTGTGTTGTGTATTGTTCTTATTTCTTTACTGTTTTTCATTGGACGTTTGTTGAGAATTAGTGAGACCGTAATTTTCCCAACAAAAAAATTTGGGTTTATTATTTTGATAGATAATAATAAAGATGGGGATTAAGATGAAGGATGACATACTTTTGGGGTTGGGGGGGGGGGGGGGGGGGGGGGATTGGGGGGAAGTGGTGGCTTGATTTGGGTCGTTAGTGATTTAACGGGGTTTGAGTATATAACGAAATTTGACTAACAGTTATAGTGAGTTGGAGATGATGATGACATGTCGTTCAAGTGGAGTCCAATCGACGTCTAGCTAGGAGGCAATATCATAATTAACATGTGGATGATATTACCTTAATTTTACACTTATTGAAATCATAATTATTTGCAGTAAACAATCTTTTTCATGCATATAGATGATATTACTTTTATTGTGGTAACTTATGTCATTTTCTAGTATTTTTCCTATAACAAATTCTGATTTGAAATTTTTACTTCTAATTATCAGACAGTATAAAATACGTAGTAAACAAAAACAATGATTTTCAAGACTCATGTTAATTATGTCCCATCATGTTGAAGTCTCTTTTAAGTAGTGGATGAGAATGAGATTAGTAGATAGAAACATTGCACTTAAAACTGATTTGAAATTGAAACCGATGTCCATATTTATTACTACCTTTGATTCAACACCATAAATAAATACGAGTAACACAGTAACAAAAAGATGGATAAATAAATGTATTCATGCATGGAATTAATACAACACCAATAAAAAAGGAATTAAAAAAACAACCAAAAATTAAAATCAATTTCTAATTTGTTTGGTTCTAATTTTGATAGACTTGAAGAATAAAGCCAGATTCATTGCATAATTATCAACCAGAATAAACACCGGAGTCTGGTGGTATTTTGGACGATACAAAAGCAAAAATAACAAGTACAAACAAAATAACGACCGGAACAAAAAGAAGCAACGACGGAGGAGGCGGAAGCGGCGGCAAAACTAACGGAAGAACTACCAATGATAGAGTGAATAACACCATCACTGCTAATAATTTCAATCCAAAACTCCACCGGATCATCGCCGGGAAAGTGTTGATTTTGTATGGTTTTCTTGACTCATCGAAACGGTGTCGTTGTTGGTCTAATGATGAACTCAAAACCATCATTATCGTTCTTGTATTTGTTGATGTAAGTACATGTAATGTTTATGGATATGTGGTTTTTAGTAAGTTTTATATGTATATATAAAGAATTGAAGTGAGAATATATTTATTGTGTTGCTTTTCAACACAATAAATATATTATTTATTGTGAGAATAAAAAAAAAAGTGAGAATATATTTATTGTGTTGTTAAACATTACTCTGACTTAGTACAGTGTGATTATATACGTGGAGAAAGTGGAGAAAGTGGAGAGTGACTCCAAAACGCGATATATATATATATATATATATATATATATATATATATATATATATATATATATATATATATATATATATATATATATATATATATATTGGTAGGATCAAGAGGGAAGTAACCATTCGGGGGGAAGCGGGGGAAGCAAAAACTTTTTTTTTTTTTTTTTTAAAAAAACTTTGTTCACGAACATTATAGATGAGATGAAAATATGAACATTTAGTAGGGACACTTTGTGATAAACGTTTTTATTTTGGCGGGAAAACGCTCGAAAAGTAATATATAACAATTATCGTGTTTTTCGAGCGTATTTTGAGGTTTTAGCTATTGGGGTTTGGATATTAGGGTTTAGATATTAGGGTTTATAGGGTTTAGATATTAGGGTTTAGAAATTTAGGGTTTAGGGTTTAGATTTAGGATTTAGATTGAGTTTTTAACACGAACGGTTTAGAGTTTTAGGGTTTAGGGTTTAGGGTTTGGTGTTTTGGGTTTATGGAATAAACCCAAAACACCAAACCCTAAACCCTAAAACTCTAAATCGGGCTAAATTTTACTTCACAAAACATGAAAAAAAAAAAAAAACGTTCATATTCTTCACGAACAATATTATCTTGAATGTTATTTTTGTCGATCGTTTTCCCGCCTAAATAATAACATTCATCACGAAGTGTCTCTTCTAAATGTTCATATTTTCTTCTGATCTTGATGCCGGAAAAAAAAATTTCAAAAAAAACGATTTTTCTTTTTGCTTCCCCCCGCTTCCCCCCGAATGGTTACTTCCCCATTGATCCTGCCCCTATATATATATATATATATATATATATATATATATATATATATATATATATATATATATATATAGTCCAGGTATCAAATGAGAACCAATTTTGCATTGAGAATCCTAAGAACTAAGAAGGCGAACAGAAAAAAAATATGAAATTCTAGCAAAAAAAAGGAAGGACAAGCATTTTTTTTTTTATTAGAACAAAAATTGTTGAATTAGAACAAAAAAGTTTGAATTAGAACAAAAAAAAGGGCGAGCAATTTTTGAGCTATTAGAACAATTCTACAATTTTAGAAGTATTTGCTTTGTTTCTACGAATTTTGTAGAACGACATGTTCTACACTCGTTCTACACTCGTTTCTACATCGATTTTCTTCAAATTAAGTTTAGGGTTTAGTGGGTTTAGGGGTTAGATTTTAGGGTTTAGGGTTTAGATTGAGTTTTTTACACGAACGGTTTAGAGTTTAGGGTTTAGGGTTGAGGGTTTACGGAGTAAACCCGAAAACCGTAAACCCTAAACTCTAAATCGGGCTAAATTTTTTTAAAAAGTTGATTTTGATGTAGAACAGGTGCAATTCGAACAAATTTGGAAAAATTCGAACATGTTCTACATTTTTCTGTTCTACAAATTCGGTTATACAATTTTCGTTCTACATTTTTCAGCAGCTCCCATTTTTGCTCGAATTTCACCATTTTTGCTCGCCCGCCATTTGTTTTGCTCGAATTTCTTGATTTTTGCTCGCCTACCAATTTTTTTTACTTGAATTTCACCAAAATAGCTCGAATATCACTAAAATTGCTCGAATTTCACCAAAAATTGCTCAAATTTCACCAAAATTGTTCTAATTGGAGTTATCAGGTTCTCACACATGCTGAGTTCTCACTGGATCCTCTCCCTATATATATAAATATATATATATATATAGTGGCGTTACCAGTATATTTTTTTACTGGGGGCAAAAAAAAATTTAAAACCGTAGAAACTTTGAGCAAGATATGGAAGTTTTGGGCCAAAAATGAAAGGTTTTTAGGCAAATTTTGAAGATTTGTGTGCTAAATTTGAAGTTTTTGGAGTAAAATTTGTAAATTTTTGAACAAAATTTGAAGGTTTTGGAACAAAATATATATATTTTGAGGCAAAATTTTTTTTTACCCAGAGCAAAGTCGAAAAGTCCATAATTTTTCTACTAAGATTTCAAAATCGTGCGCATCCCCCTTATCCCCACTCAAGATCGCCCCTCTATATATATATATATATATATATATATATATATATATAGGGGCAGCAACTCCCGCGAAACGTATAAATATAATTAAGAGGGAGGCACTTTTTTGTGGGGAAGTAATTTTTTTCGATTTTATTTTCAGGCATCACGATCATATGTATAACAACCCTCATATTTCCATACTTGAATTGACTAATTTGCCTTTAGAGTTGTTATCCATACGTAATATATAATTAAATTCGACGTTGATTAAATATTTATTTTTAGTCGACACATTTTGTTAACTAAAGTTTATACTAATTATATAAAATAACTTTAGTTAATATTAATATTAATGTGTATTATATTTAAAACTATATGTAACATAATTATTAATTAAATGATAAGTTATTTTAATCATTATATTTATATTTTAGCTTATAAAAAAAAGAAATAAGAATTTTTTTTTGTAAATTAAATAAAGAGCCCATGAATTTTGACTAAATATTTTCAAAAACAAAAACTTATTAAAAACATTTTTAACATGTTTTTATTATTTTGTCAAAATTGGCACCTATTTTTTATTTATATTTTTTCTTTTCACCAACCATTTTTTTCCTATAAATACCCACTTCCATTTCATAAAAACTTGTATCAAATCTTTGGAAAAACTCTCTCACAAACTTGGGAAACTACTTGAGGTATATTCTATATTTTTTATCGAATTACTTTTATTTTTTTGTATATTCTTTATAAATTTGAAATTAATATATATAAATTATGTTTATATGTTATAATTAATATTATAAGTATTATAATGTATAAAAATAATTTTGATAATTTATGGAATATTATTTATAATTAAATACGAATTATGTAGTATTTAAACGTAAAAACAATATAAAATTCGTAATAAATATTTTTAAGCAAAAATAAAATATATATAAATTTTTTCTGAGTTTATAAAACTTATATAGATCTACAAAAATTATAAAAATAATTATTTGGGTCGAATTGGTAATTATTATATAATTAAACTCTATTATTATGTAATTTGAAGGTAAATTAAGAATAAATATAAAATAATAATTTTTTTTAAATATTTTTTCTACAGGTTATTAGACTGATAGAAACTTATAAAACTTATAAAAATAATTGTTTAGGTTTATTTAGTAATTATGTAGAATTAAAATTGTTTTGTGAATACATTAAGGGTAAAAACAAAAATAAATACAAAAATATAATAAAAATATTTTCTTAAATTTTTCTACTAATCTATATGATTAACTAAGACTATAAAAATTATGTATATAATTTTTAGATATTTAATTAGTTATTTAGACATTTTTGGATAATGTTCGATTAATAAAACACTATTATTTTTTGAAGTAATTTAGGTATTTATTTAAAGGTAATTATATTTAATATATATAAGACATACTAAGGTATAATGTCAAAACCCGTCCTTAACCATAAGAACGCGTTAGATAACGTATGATTTCATTGCGAGGTATTGACCTCTATATGAGACATTTTTAAAAGAAAAACTGCATATATTATACATTACAAACCACAACCATTATTTTTGTTACAAGCTTAAGACAAAAAGAAGATTAACGTTTAGCGATAATCTTCGACTTACAAACTTTACAAATGATGACAACAACACGGTTTCTAGCATATTTTACAATACAACATCTCGGATATGCAGTTTTATTTTTGACACAAATATGAGTACGCATGATCCTGCTTAGATTCAACATAATGCAGCGGAAGCTTTAATTATCACCTGAGAATAAACATGTTTAAAAACGTCAACATAAAGTTGGTGAGATATAGGTTTAGTGCGCAGCAATATATATATATAGACCACAAGATTTCGTATATAAACATTTCAATAAAAATATTCTAAGTGGTTGAGCACTTGGTAACCATACTTAACAATTAATCACGTCGCATATTCCCTTTAATATGAAATCTTACTACACTGTACCAAGTGTAGTCACGAAACGAAGTACTGTGCAACCGTTGAATACTGGTCGTCCAGTCCGGCTGGGGTTGTCAAGCCCGATAGATCTATCAACAGGATTCGCGTTTACAATACCGCTGTAAATAATAGTTACCAAGCTACAGGGAAGTATGCCAGTGGTACAACTCAACGTAGAATATATTTTTCAGTTACTTGTGTCCATAACGTAAAACATAAAATACATGTATTCTCATCCCGAAATACTTAGAGTTTAAAAGTGGGACTATATACTCACTCTTGTCTTGATGATATATATATTTTGACTCGGTCTTCCGGTTGATATCACGAACCTATCCATATATAATATATCAATATGTTTTCATTTTAAAACAAACGTTATATATATATATATACTTGTTATACTTTTAATATTTTGAATATTTCCTTAGTCCGTAGTTAGCATTCCGATGTTAGTAATTCAATTTTTAATGGTTCATTTTTAGATGTTTAATATACCCGCAATAAACAAAACCCCCAACGAAATAAATAAAACCCCATCGTATATGTATTGGTCGAGATTAATCTTGACCCATGGTACCGGTGTTGTCAAATGACGTGTTGCGTACATAAAGTACCGGTGTTGTCAAATGACGTGTTGCGTACAAACATGGGATCTTATGATTAATCTTCTCGTATTGTTTACGGGTGATCCTGAACCATATAAAATTGAATTATAAGTACATATATATAAAATATCATGTTATCTTAGAAATATGTGATTTATATCATTTTTTTCCAATTGATCCCGTAGTTGAAATGATCTAGGATAACCAATTTTGTTTCGGTCATAGTTTCTTCGTTACAAGTCCGTTTTCGTTGATTCAAATTGCCATCTTCTTGGATCGAGTTCTTCTTTAAGACTATGAACTGTAAATACCTTGGTTTGTATTCAAAATCATACGGCATAAGTGAAACATTAGTGAAACATATGAAGTTAAACATTTTTGTTACAACAAAATCATTTAATGACCATTTTTCTAAAAATACTTATACTTTGAAAAACCAAGTTTTACCTTGTTAAATTAGCATATACATAAGTTATATTACAGGTCTTGAAGTATTTTAAAAGTTAAGTTAGAAGGATCTATTTAGTTTGCAAACAAGTTTGAAAACATTCAAACTATGTTCTTGTTGTTAAACTTGTATACCACAAAATATGATAGCTATATATATATGAATCGAATAAGGTTATGAACATAGATTCTACCTCAAGTTCCTTGGATGAAGTTGCTGTAAAAGAGAAGTAAGAAGCTAGAATCAAAAGGGTGATGGAAGTGGATGAAAGATTGGAAGTAAGTTGGTGTTCTTGGAAGGTTTTCTTGAAGTGTTTTTGTATGGTTTTCTTATGGTGTTTTAGTATGGTTTTTGAAGCTAGATCTTTATGGAACTTTGCTGGATTGTTATGGAGTTTAGAGAGTAAGAAAGAGTGTGTGTTTTTAGTTAAGAGATTGAAGTAAAAATGAATCAAAAATGATGATACATATATACTCCTAAAAATGTGATCTTTAAGGATAACATGACAAAATTCTAGTTTGTATTTTTGTAATTAGTCTTGCAATGATTCAAAAGTAATTACCTTATACATAAGGCATGAATAAGGGCTGGTTAGGTGGTGATTTGATGTGTATATACCAATAGTAAATACGTATAGAAGCTTGGTATGATACGAGTACAAATACTCTAGGTATACGTATAGAAATTTTGTGAAAAATGGAATGAGGATTCAAATATAGCTATCTTTTGTGAATACACTTATATGATTTTATGTATTTAAGTTCTTAAAAGTGATTAAATACATTACTTATACAATATATGTATAAACATTATATGTCTTAAGTATTTATGTCAAATAACGTTACGTATAGTTATCGTTTTGAAAACTTAAGTTAGTAGTTTCAAAATACACATATAACTTGTTGTTATTAATATAAAATGAGGTATTAAAACATTCCTTAATCATGTTAAATATGTATATATACATATATATACACAAACGTATAATTATCATATATTGTATGGTTCGTGATATCATCGGTCAAACTAGACGGTCAAACGTTGTGTAAAACTCTTTTCGGAAATATCAGTCTCGACAATTTGGATTACTTATCATGTTGGTAAGGTTTAATTTATGTAAATATTAATATTATAAGTATAGAATGATCGAAAAAGTGCGGGTCGTTACATTACCTCCCCGTTAAATAAATTTCGTCCCGAAATTTTAAAATTGTACCTATTTTGCGTTATCGAGAAACAAGTGTGGATACTTTTGTTTCATTTGATCCTCTCGTTCCCACGTAAACTCGGGACCTCTTCTAGCATTCCAACGAACCTTAACAATCGGTATATTGCTCTGTTTGAGCTTTTTAACTTCACGGTCCATGATTTCGATTGGTTCTTCGACGAATTGTAGTTTCTCGTCGACATGGATTTCTTCAAGAGGAATGGTAAGGTCTTCCTTTGCAAGACACTTCTTAAGGTTTGAGACGTGAAAGGTATTATGTACTCCGGCGAGTTGTTGCGGTAACTCGAGTCGATAAGCTACCGGTCCAATGCGTTCGATGATCTTGAACGGGCCTACGTACCTTGGGTTCAGTTTACCCCTTTTGCCGAAACGTATTACACCTTTCCAAGGTGACACCTTTAGCATAACCATGTCCCCGACCTGAAACTCTAATGGTTTCCTTCGGACATCGGCGTAGCTCTTTTGGCGACTACGGGCTGTTTTCAATCTCTCCTTGATTTGTACTATCTTCTCGGTCGTTTCGTGTATGATTTCGGGACCAGTTAAATGTCGATCTCCTACTTCATTCCAACAGATAGGAGATCTACACTTCCTTCCGTACAATTCTTCGAATGGCGCAGCTCCAATGCTCGCATGATAACTATTATTATACGAGAATTCTGCTAACGGTAGATATTTATCCCATCCGTTTCCAAAATCGATCACACATGCCCTGAGCATGTCTTCAAGAGTCTGAATTGTTCTTTCACTCTGCCCGTCGGTCTGCGGATGATATGCGGTACTCATATCCAAACGAGTTCCTAGTGCCTCCTGTAGTGATTGCCAAAACTTTGAAGTAAATCTACTATCACGATCGGATATAATGGAAATAGGTATTCCATGCCTTGAAACAACTTCCTTTATATACAATCGTAATAGTTTCTCCATTCTATCTGTTTCCTTTATAGGCAAGAAATGTGCAGACTTGGTGAGACGATCAACAATCACCCAAATGGTGTCGTATCCCCAGGCAGTCTTTGGTAACTTCGTGATGAAATCCATGGTAATACCATCCCATTTCCATTCTGGGATTTCTGGTTGTTGAAGTAACCCTGACGGCTTTTGATGTTCTGCTTTGACTTTGGAACAAGTCAAACATTCCCCAACATATGTTGCAACGTCGGTCTTTAAGTTAGGCCACCAATAACGTGTCTTAAAATCTTGATACATCTTTCCAACTCCAGGATGTATCGAGTATCTTGTCTTATGTGCCTCGTTCAATATCAACTTCCTTAATCCACCCAACTTCGGTACCCAAATACGATTTGCAAAATATCTAATTCCGTCTTCCCGCATAACGAGTTGCTTCTCATACTTCTTCATTATTTCATTTCCTATATTTTCTTTAGTAAGTGCTTCTCGTTGAACTTCTTTGATTTGTGAGTTGAGATTCATGCGAATTTTTATATTCATTGCTCGAACTCGAATTGGTTCTCGTTCCTTTCTGCTTAAAGCATCGGCCACCACGTTCGCCTTTCCGGGATGATAACGAATTTCACAATCATAGTCATTTATTAACTCAACCCACCTACGTTGCCTCATGTTCAGCTGTTTTTGATCGAAAATATGTTGAAGGCTTTTATGATCAGTAAACACAGTGAATTTAACCCCATACAAGTAGTGTCTCCACATCTTCAATGCAAACACGACTGCTCCCAATTCTAGATCATGCGTCGTATAATTTCGCTCGTGAATCTTCAATTGTCGGGATGCAAATGCAATAACTTTCTTTCGTTGCATAAGAACACAACCAAAACCTTGTCGCGAAGCGTCACAATATATTTCAAAATCATCGTTCCCTTCAGGTAACGATAAAATAGGCGCCGTAGTTAACTTCTTCTTCAGTAATTGAAATGCGTTCTCCTGCTCCGAGGTCCATTCGTATTTCTTCCCTTTTTGCGTTAATGCTGTCAACGGCTTAGCTATTCGGGAAAAATCTTGAATAAACCTTCTATAATAACCGGCTAAACCCAAAAATTGGCGTATCTGCGTTGGTGTATTAGGAGTCTCCCATTTTTCAATGGCTTCAGTTTTTGCTGGATCAACCTGAATTCCTTCGCTATTAACAACGTGACCAAGAAATTGCACTTCTTTCAACCAGAAAGCACACTTAGAAAATTTAGCATAAAGTTGTTCTTTTCTCAACAACTCCAGTATCAACCTTAAATGCTCTTCATGCTCTTGCTCACTCTTGGAATAGATAAGAATATCATCAATGAAAACGATAACAAACTTATCTAAATACGGACTACAAACTCGATTCATGAGGTCCATGAATACAGCTGGCGCATTCGTCAATCCAAACGGCATAACCAAAAATTCGTAATGACCATAACGTGTCCGAAAAGCAGTTTTCGGAATGTCCTCTTCTTTGACGCGTAGTTGATGATAGCCCGATCTTAAGTCGATTTTCGAATAAACACATGATCCTTGCAATTGATCAAATAAGTCATCAATTCTCGGTAGTGGATACCGATTCTTGATAGTTAACTTATTTAATTCACGATAATCTATACACATTCGGAAAGATCCGTCTTTCTTCTTGACAAACAAAATTGGAGCTCCCCACGGTGAAGTACTTGGTCGTATAAATCCACGATCCAGTAATTCTTTTAACTGACTTTGAAGTTCTTTTAACTCGAACGGTGCAAGTCTATATGGAGCACGAGCCACTGGTGCAGCTCCTGGTACTAAATCTAGTTGAAATTCTACCGATCTAAATGGAGGTAATCCCGGCAATTCTTCCGGAAAAACTTCAGGAAAATCTCTTGCCACAGGCACGTCGTTGATGCACTTTTCTTTCTTTTCGACTTTATTAACATGTGCTAAAATAGCGTAACATCCCTTTTCTAAACACTTCTTGGCTTTCAAACAGCTAATGAGTTTTAGCTTTGAATTACCCTTCTCTCCATAAATCATCACCGGTATTTTATCCTTACCAGGAATACGAATTGCCTTCTTGGCACAAACAACTTCCGCTCCTATTTTGGACATCCAGTCCATGCCGACTATTACATCAAAACCTCCTAATTCTACGGGTATTAAGTCGATTTTAAACGTTTCTCCAGCTAGATTTATTTCACAATCACGACAAATTTTATCGGCTTTAATTAGCTTACCATTAGCTAACTCAATCAAGTACTTAGCATCTAGAGGTAATGATGAACAATTCAATTTAGTGTAAAAATTTATACACACGTAACTTCTATCGGCGCCAGTATCAAATAAAATAGATGCTGATAAGTTATTAATGGTAAACGTACCCGTAACAAGTTCCGGGTCTTCTCGTGCCTCTCTAGCATTAATAACAAACGCTCTTCCACGTGCAGGTCCGCCATTCTGATTCAGGCACTGGCTCTTATAATGACCTTGTTTTCCACACCCAAAACAAGTAATGTTAGCCAAAGCAGTTCTATTTGCGTTGGTGGCAGGAGTCTTGTTGCCATTTGTAACGAGAGCCTTACAATCTTCCGCAAGATGACCTTGTCGATTACACTTGGTGCATAACACACTACAGTAACGAAAGTGATGTTTGTGGCAACGGTTGCATAAAGGATTTTGTCCTTTATAACCAAAGCTTAAACCACTACCCGCACCTTGCGTGTTTTCTTGTTTCTTAAAAGATTGTTGTTGGTTACCTCGATCATAATTTCCATTCCACTTTCTTTTGTTACCTGATACCTTCACATCAGTATTGGATACTTTCTTATCCATGATGACCTGATCCATTAGCTCGTTTGCCATGGTTATAGCTTCATGAATTGTCTTAGGTTTCGATGCTGTAACATTTGCCTTGACCTTTTTGGGCAAACCAGCTTTGTACATTTCAATCTTCCGTTCTTCGGTTGGAACCAATTCAGGACATAGCAAAACTAATTCCATGAATCGCTGGTTGTAGTTGGTGATTTCAGTACCAACCACCTTCAAACTTCGTAACTCATCTTCTAACTTAATAACCTCATTCCTTGGACAATACTCGGTGATTATCATTGCTTTGAATTCTTCCCATGGAGTATCATAAGCTACATCTCCTCCTACCGCCTTCACATAATTCTTCCACCATGTGAGTGCACTATCTTGTAAAGTGCACGATGCAAACTTGGTCATGTCTTTTTCATCACAACCACTGATTTTAAACACCGTCTCCATCTTTTCTATCCATCGGGTTAAACCGATCGGCCCTTCCGTTCCACTGAATGATGAAGGCTTGCAAGCTTGAAACGTCTTGTAGGAGCATCCTACACGAGGATTTGGATTAACTGCAGCAGCTCTTGCAGCCTCAACCCATAACATTCTGTCGTTCACTCGCTGGTTGATGAGTTCCTCGAGTTCTTGTTCCGTCATTCGATTCAATCGCGCCATTTCCTAATGAAAGAAAATAATTATTCACATGGATTATTATAGATGTAGTGTGTATTTATAGTACATTATAGCTTATTAATAATATGAACTAGGTATTATTATAAAAGCCTTTTCTTCTTATTAGCGTTTTATAATTATATCTTGGGTAGTACCTACCCGTTAATGTTCATACTTAATAGCTTAGTACAGAATCAATTACTACAATCTAAATAATACTTAACCATGGAAAATTATTGCATTTCATACTTCAATATTTTACATATGCTTATCTTACATCGAACATTAAGCAAACCACACTATTAATATTATACAAAACATTATTCGGTTCCATGGTTTGACACAGCAGCGCATCGTTTGATCTATTTTCTAGGACGTTTAGACACAAAGATTTGCTTAACGCTTATCCTAACTGTCTGCCTATATTTTGGCTGTGGGACTGAAGAACTGGATGCCGGGACAGAACGAATAGGAATAGCGGGGATAGGGGTGGTAGTGTTGAGTGGAATTGGTGCCACATCATTCTCATTAAACTCGGGATTTGGATTTTCTAATTCATTAGCCTTTCGTTTCTTTCCTAGTTCGAACTCGTCTTTTGTAATTTCCTGTATTTCTTCCTCGGGTTCACTTTCTTCTTCGGGTTCACTTTCCTCTTCGGGTTCACTTTCCTCCTCGGATTCACTTTCCTCCTCGGATTCACTTTCCGATATTTCTATAGTTGGTTCATCCGGAATTTGTGAGTCTTCCCCAAAAATACCACTTTCGTCATCGGATATGTTAATGACTGAAACACAATCTGAAGGTTCTGATTTGGAGTCGCTGAATGTGATAATAAGTTTCGAGCCCGACATCTATCACACAACAACTAACCCATTAGTACTTACATAATATTTACACATAAATTTTAACCAACAGTGATAAGCAATGGTTTTTTTTTTTTTTTTTTTTTTTTTTTTAAAATCAGACCCGGTCAAAGTCCAGACTTTACTAATGTATCCTAACGACTTCTCGGTTAGACACACTAATGCAAACCTGGTTCGCTAAGACCAACGCTCTGATACCACATGTCATAACCCGTCCTTAACCATAAGAACGCGTTAGATAACGTATGATTTCATTGCGAGGTATTGACCTCTATATGAGACATTTTTAAAAGAAAAACTGCATATATTATACATTACAAACCACAACCATTATTTTTGTTACAAGCTTAAGACAAAAAGAAGATTAACGTTTAGCGATAATCTTCGACTTACAAACTTTACAAATGATGACAACAACACGGTTTCTAGCATATTTTACAATACAACATCTCGGATATGCAGTTTTATTTTTGACACAAATATGAGTACGCATGATCCTGCTTAGATTCAACATAATGCAGCGGAAGCTTTAATTATCACCTGAGAATAAACATGTTTAAAAACGTCAACATAAAGTTGGTGAGATATAGGTTTAGTGCGCAGCAATATATATATATAGACCACAAGATTTCGTATATAAACATTTCAATAAAAATATTCTAAGTGGTTGAGCACTTGGTAACCATACTTAACAATTAATCACGTCGCATATTCCCTTTAATATGAAATCTTACTACACTGTACCAAGTGTAGTCACGAAACGAAGTACTGTGCAACCGTTGAATACTGGTCGTCCAGTCCGGCTGGGGTTGTCAAGCCCGATAGATCTATCAACAGGATTCGCGTTTACAATACCGCTGTAAATAATAGTTACCAAGCTACAGGGAAGTATGCCAGTGGTACAACTCAACGTAGAATATATTTTTCAGTTACTTGTGTCCATAACGTAAAACATAAAATACATGTATTCTCATCCCGAAATACTTAGAGTTTAAAAGTGGGACTATATACTCACTCTTGTCTTGATGATATATATATTTTGACTCGGTCTTCCGGTTGATATCACGAACATATCCATATATAATATATCAATATGTTTTCATTTTAAAACAAACGTTATATATATATATATACTTGTTATACTTTTAATATTTTGAATATTTCCTTAGTCCGTAGTTAGCATTCCGATGTTAGTAATTCAATTTTTAATGGTTCATTTTTAGATGTTTAATATACCCGCAATAAACAAAACCCCCAACGAAATAAATAAAACCCCATCGTATATGTATTGGTCGAGATTAATCTTGACCCATGGTACCGGTGTTGTCAAATGACGTGTTGCGTACATAAAGTACCGGTGTTGTCAAATGACGTGTTGCGTACAAACATGGGATCTTATGATTAATCTTCTCGTATTGTTTACGGGTGATCCTGAACCATATAAAATTGAATTATAAGTACATATATATAAAATATCATGTTATCTTAGAAATATGTGATTTATATCATTTTTTTCCAATTGATCCCGTAGTTGAAATGATCTAGGATAACCAATTTTGTTTCGGTCATAGTTTCTTCGTTACAAGTCCGTTTTCGTTGATTCAAATTGCCATCTTCTTGGATCGAGTTCTTCTTTAAGACTATGAACTGTAAATACCTTGGTTTGTATTCAAAATCATACGGCATAAGTGAAACATTAGTGAAACATATGAAGTTAAACATTTTTGTTACAACAAAATCATTTAATGACCATTTTTCTAAAAATACTTATACTTTGAAAAACCAAGTTTTACCTTGTTAAATTAGCATATACATAAGTTATATTACAGGTCTTGAAGTATTTTAAAAGTTAAGTTAGAAGGATCTATTTAGTTTGCAAACAAGTTTGAAAACATTCAAACTATGTTCTTGTTGTTAAACTTGTATACCACAAAATATGATAGCTATATATATATGAATCGAATAAGGTTATGAACATAGATTCTACCTCAAGTTCCTTGGATGAAGTTGCTGTAAAAGAGAAGTAAGAAGCTAGAATCAAAAGGGTGATGGAAGTGGATGAAAGATTGGAAGTAAGTTGGTGTTCTTGGAAGGTTTTCTTGAAGTGTTTTTGTATGGTTTTCTTATGGTGTTTTAGTATGGTTTTTGAAGCTAGATCTTTATGGAACTTTGCTGGATTGTTATGGAGTTTAGAGAGTAAGAAAGAGTGTGTGTTTTTAGTTAAGAGATTGAAGTAAAAATGAATCAAAAATGATGATACATATATACTCCTAAAAATGTGATCTTTAAGGATAACATGACAAAATTCTAGTTTGTATTTTTGTAATTAGTCTTGCAATGATTCAAAAGTAATTACCTTATACATAAGGCATGAATAAGGGCTGGTTAGGTGGTGATTTGATGTGTATATACCAATAGTAAATACGTATAGAAGCTTGGTATGATACGAGTACAAATACTCTAGGTATACGTATAGAAATTTTGTGAAAAATGGAATGAGGATTCAAATATAGCTATCTTTTGTGAATACACTTATATGATTTTATGTATTTAAGTTCTTAAAAGTGATTAAATACATTACTTATACAATATATGTATAAACATTATATGTCTTAAGTATTTATGTCAAATAACGTTACGTATAGTTATCGTTTTGAAAACTTAAGTTAGTAGTTTCAAAATACACATATAACTTGTTGTTATTAATATAAAATGAGGTATTAAAACATTCCTTAATCATGTTAAATATGTATATATACATATATATACACAAACGTATAATTATCATATATTGTATGGTTCGTGATATCATCGGTCAAACTAGACGGTCAAACGTTGTGTAAAACTCTTTTCGGAAATATCAGTCTCGACAATTTGGATTACTTATCATGTTGGTAAGGTTTAATTTATGTAAATATTAATATTATAAGTATAGAATGATCGAAAAAGTGCGGTTCGTTACATTACCTCCCCGTTAAATAAATTTCGTCCCGAAATTTTAAAATTGTACCTATTTTGCGTTATCGAGAAACAAGTGTGGATACTTTTGTTTCATTTGATCCTCTCGTTCCCACGTAAACTCGGGACCTCTTCTAGCATTCCAACGAACCTTAACAATCGGTATATTGCTCTGTTTGAGCTTTTTAACTTCACGGTCCATGATTTCGATTGGTTCTTCGACGAATTGTAGTTTCTCGTCGACATGGATTTCTTCAAGAGGAATGGTAAGGTCTTCCTTTGCAAGACACTTCTTAAGGTTTGAGACGTGAAAGGTATTATGTACTCCGGCGAGTTGTTGCGGTAACTCGAGTCGATAAGCTACCGGTCCAATGCGTTCGATGATCTTGAACGGGCCTACGTACCTTGGGTTCAGTTTACCCCTTTTGCCGAAACGTATTACACCTTTCCAAGGTGACACCTTTAGCATAACCATGTCCCCGACCTGAAACTCTAATGGTTTCCTTCGGACATCGGCGTAGCTCTTTTGGCGACTACGGGCTGTTTTCAATCTCTCCTTGATTTGTACTATCTTCTCGGTCGTTTCGTGTATGATTTCGGGACCAGTTAAATGTCGATCTCCTACTTCATTCCAACAGATAGGAGATCTACACTTCCTTCCGTACAATGCTTCGAATGGCGCAGCTCCAATGCTCGCATGATAACTATTATTATACGAGAATTCTGCTAACGGTATATATTTATCCCATCCGTTTCCAAAATCGATCACACATGCCCTGAGCATGTCTTCAAGAGTCTGAATTGTTCTTTCACTCTGCCCGTCGGTCTGCGGATGATATGCGGTACTCATATCCAAACGAGTTCCTAGTGCCTCCTGTAGTGATTGCCAAAACTTTGAAGTAAATCTACTATCACGATCGGATATAATGGAAATAGGTATTCCATGCCTTGAAACAACTTCCTTTATATACAATCGTAATAGTTTCTCCATTCTATCTGTTTCCTTTATAGGCAAGAAATGTGCAGACTTGGTGAGACGATCAACAATCACCCAAATGGTGTCGTATCCCCAGGCAGTCTTTGGTAACTTCGTGATGAAATCCATGGTAATACCATCCCATTTCCATTCTGGGATTTCTGGTTGTTGAAGTAACCCTGACGGCTTTTGATGTTCTGCTTTGACTTTGGAACAAGTCAAACATTCCCCAACATATGTTGCAACGTCGGTCTTTAAGTTAGGCCACCAATAACGTGTCTTAAAATCTTGATACATCTTTCCAACTCCAGGATGTATCGAGTATCTTGTCTTATGTGCCTCGTTCAATATCAACTTCCTTAATCCACCCAACTTCGGTACCCAAATACGATTTGCAAAATATCTAATTCCGTCTTCCCGCATAACGAGTTGCTTCTCATACTTCTTCATTATTTCATTTCCTATATTTTCTTTAGTAAGTGCTTCTCGTTGAACTTCTTTGATTTGTGAGTTGAGATTCATGCGAATTTTTATATTCATTGCTCGAACTCGAATTGGTTCTCGTTCCTTTCTGCTTAAAGCATCGGCCACCACGTTCGCCTTTCCGGGATGATAACGAATTTCACAATCATAGTCATTTATTAACTCAACCCACCTACGTTGCCTCATGTTCAGCTGTTTTTGATCGAAAATATGTTGAAGGCTTTTATGATCAGTAAACACAGTGAATTTAACCCCATACAAGTAGTGTCTCCACATCTTCAATGCAAACACGACTGCTCCCAATTCTAGATCATGCGTCGTATAATTTCGCTCGTGAATCTTCAATTGTCGGGATGCAAATGCAATAACTTTCTTTCGTTGCATAAGAACACAACCAAAACCTTGTCGCGAAGCGTCACAATATATTTCAAAATCATCGTTCCCTTCAGGTAACGATAAAATAGGCGCCGTAGTTAACTTCTTCTTCAGTAATTGAAATGCGTTCTCCTGCTCCGAGGTCCATTCGTATTTCTTCCCTTTTTGCGTTAATGCTGTCAACGGCTTAGCTATTCGGGAAAAATCTTGAATAAACCTTCTATAATAACCGGCTAAACCCAAAAATTGGCGTATCTGCGTTGGTGTATTAGGAGTCTCCCATTTTTCAATGGCTTCAGTTTTTGCTGGATCAACCTGAATTCCTTCGCTATTAACAACGTGACCAAGAAATTGCACTTCTTTCAACCAGAAAGCACACTTAGAAAATTTAGCATAAAGTTGTTCTTTTCTCAACAACTCCAGTATCAACCTTAAATGCTCTTCATGCTCTTGCTCACTCTTGGAATAGATAAGAATATCATCAATGAAAACGATAACAAACTTATCTAAATACGGACTACAAACTCGATTCATGAGGTCCATGAATACAGCTGGCGCATTCGTCAATCCAAACGGCATAACCAAAAATTCGTAATGACCATAACGTGTCCGAAAAGCAGTTTTCGGAATGTCCTCTTCTTTGACGCGTAGTTGATGATAGCCCGATCTTAAGTCGAATTGGTAAAACTTATATAGATCTACGAAAATTATAAAAATAATTATTTGGGTCGAATTGGTAATTATTAGATAATTAAACTCTATTATTATGTAATTTGAAGGTAAATTAAGAATAAATATAAAATAATAATTTTTTTTTAAATATTTTTTCTACAGGTTATTAGACTGATAGAAACTTATAAAACTTATAAAAATAATTGTTTGGGTTTATTTAGTAATTATGTAGAATTAAAATTGTTTTGTGAATACATTAAGGGTAAAAACAAAAATAAATACAAAAATATAATAAAAATATTTTCTTAAATTTTTCTACTAATCTATATGATTAACTAAGACTATAAAAATTATGTATATAATTTTTAGATATATAATTAGTTATTTAGACATTTTTGGATAATGTTCGATTAATAAAACACTATTATTTTTTGAAGTAATTTAGGTATTTATTTAAAGGTAATTATATTTAATATATATAAGACATACTAAGGTATAATAACTAAATATTAAATAATACTTAGGTTATATTATCACATATATAATTATAAAGTACATTAATAATTCGTTGTGTGTATAAACCTAAAGTGAAGGTTAATCAAAGATAATGTACAATTCATGTAAACTTCATCACTACTCACGGTCGTAAGTGAATGATGTCTAGGTTGCCATAATGGGAATAAGGTTTTGGATTAAACGAAAGGTTGTAGACTTATAGTCCAACTGAAAGTTCCTGACCCCCGGTTACATCTGGTCATTCCTGACTTATTTGATAGCAACGAAGTTTGAGTAAAGTTGTACAACGTCTTGCTAAAGATTAACCCGAACTTTCTAAAATTGGAAAGTTACTATAAGTGGAAACTTTCCATAAATAGTAACCTTCCGAAAATGAAAATTCTTTAGTGAACCATTACTATCAATATAGTACTATATACTATTGTCTGTTAGGCAATGTCTGATCATACGTTCTATCTCTAGGTTGAGATCTCCGTTACTTACTTCCGTCATTTCTTTTCTTTGTGGATTATCTTCAACTGCTTTTTAAGGTGAGTTTTCATAGCTCCCTTTTTATCTATATTTTTGGGCTGAGAATACATGCACTATTTTATAACTGTTTGACAAAATAGACACAAGTACTAAACTTTATTCTACGTGGGTTTGAATCAAAAATCCCCTAGCTTGGTAACTTTAAACTTTGGTCTTTGTACCACTGGCGCGAATCCTAAAGATAGATCTATCGGGTTTAACACCCCCACCCAACATGTTGTACTAGTCAAGGATTTATATTGACTTAGAATAACGGGTGTTTAGTACTTCGAGGTAAACAAACATGCACTTGATTCGGTGTACTTATTATTATAACTCATGGGGTAAAAACAAACTTTGTTAAGGCTAGTTACCGGGTGCTCACAACATGGAATACTTTTATACACTGCGGTGTATGTATATATTTATTGAAACTGAAATCTTGTGGTCTATATCTATTACTGAAATCATTATTTATGACAAACCTATGAACTCACTCAACCTAGTGTTGACTTTTTAAAGCATGTTTATTCTCAGGTACTTAAGTATTGCTTCCGCTGTATATCTACTGCTTTGATGATGATTGCTTGCCATGCTTGGAGTCTTCATTTCACATCATATCAATTAAAGACATTAAATGCGTTGTTCATTAAATACAATGTAATCTATTTATCTTCCGCTGCAAAACTCAACAAAACGTCTCATGTAGAGTCGTTCTCGTTTATACAACTGTGATTTGATATAATTAGTGACGTTTCTTCTAGGCCCTATCTGGAGGATGTCACAGATTGGTATCAGAGCAGGCTGTTGTAGAGAACCAGGATTGCATTTTATGTGTGCCTTATACAATTAGGTACCTTAGCAATGTAGGACTACAACTTTCCTTGACCATAGTGCTTTTAATTGCTGTCTTTAATTGATAAATGCTACACTATACTTTAGAAACTTTACTTATCTTAGAATGCCGAGCCAACCTAAGAACTCTGCTCACTCTCCTAAGTACTCTCCAATTACGCCACCGCATTTAAATGCGACACCATGAATTCTGAAATTCTCGACATTCCTATGACATCTATCATGGTTTTGTGTATTACATATGTATTACATGAAATATTATCCATGATTTTTGAAACTTCTATAATTGTTACTATTCATACTCAAACTTATATAACTCCATGCTATATATCACGTACCTATATGCCTTATGCCTTTATGCATCGGTTTGCGAATCGGAAAATGTCATTGGGTTATCACAGTATACGAATTGAAAATCTTTAATCGAAAGATTATTAGATTATATACTTATCATTTTATGATCTCGACATGTCATACTGCCATTATTGGAGTATAGACAAATCATATCTTATCATATCTTATCATATATATCCCAATAGACTTTGTCTAACACTTTTCTTAAATTTCCTCCGTAAATTACGGAAATCTTTTTGCTACAAATACGTATTCAAGGAGACGAATATATCATTCAATATTCAACACCCATTTCATATCAAACCTATCCCAAACACATAATATGTATTTTTCACTTGATTCCTTGAGTTCCTCGAGCTCCATGGACAGCGTAACCGGAACGAACGAACCTATTAGCCATCATCTTTTCTGGATGGATTGGGGGTGGGTTCGTAGTCTACTTAATCAATGGAGAAGTGAAGAAGGTGATCCTTTTCACCCACCACATTGCCCTATTGGCGAAGAACCTGAAGCGCTTACCGGCGAACCCGTTCAGAACACTATTTTCACCCTCATTTCCAGGATGTCCCGTCACGAATATATAATATCTAGAATTCTAGATCTTATTCATCCCCTTGTTCGAACCGCCAATCATCCCGGAATAAGAGAAGAAGTCAACGAGCTTCGCGCTCGAGTAGTGGCTTTGGAGAATATGGTGCAAAACCTACGAGCACCAGCAGCAGCACCAGCAGCATAACCAGTACCACCAGTATCATCAACATCACCACCATCAGCATCAGCTTCACCAACAACAAACACCACAATCTGTACCTCGAACATCAACATCATACGCCCCATAGATACCAAGGAATATTAGTAATAATGAGTTAAGATGTATTGACTCATTCTTCCTGAAGAATTATATATGTATACTTTATATATATATATATGGTTTGGAAGAATAATAAATCTTTTCGTACTAAGCTATTACGTGTGAATCTTAACTAGTATGTACTACTTGGTTAATTCATATCACTAATATGCTATGATGTACACCCTTCGTTAATGACTTAACAATCGTTAATCACTACTTCAGCACAATAAACTCCATCCATAATAAACCAAGTGTATTACTCAATTACATGATTGATTGTATACTTTCATTTTCGATGTACTCGAAACCTTTTTGAAAATATTATTTGTGCCTTGCAAAGTTCAAAAGGATTCCACGAGCACCGACATCATATACCAAGGTATATCAATAACAATGAACGATGAAGTATTGATTCATAACTTCATTAGAGAAATATTCCGCGACGATTATGTAATCTCTAAGGTTTTGGAGATTATATATTCTCGCTTCAACCGTAAATCAAATGAGTTTAATATTATATTAATTCATTAAATCCATAATTACATCTGAAGGAGGATATATATGTACGTATATTTTCATAAATATTGTAATTAGAAAAAAAATTCTTTTGTACAAGTTGTTAATTGTGAAAATATTTTAATGGGTAGGTAATACCCGAGAGATATTTATATCTCATATTAATATGTTACATTGTACATTCTTCAAATTCTGATTCAATAAACAGTAGCTATACTACTTACATTCACAAGATATATGTATCCGTTCACTAAAGAACAACCACTACATATTTTGACATATCAGAATCCAATTAAAGCTTTAGCAAGTGTTACCTTCCTAAAGATCACTACATTCTTAAATTATATTCATTCGCATTATGTGATGAATTATCACATCAAACCACCGAAATTATCATTCATTACTTTTGAAGTCAACAACGCCTATTCGTCAACCATTAGATCCATTGACTATTACAATCAGCGTTTAATCATCTAAAAACAAAATTTCTTGAAACCATCTCGGATTGATAATCAATGATTCAGATTCGTTAACTTTGAGAATGCTGACGAAGCAGCAAAAGCTATAGATGGTCTTAATGGTCAAAAGTTTGATGATAAAGAATGATGTACTGAAAAAGCTCAGATTTGGAACTGAAAAACGGATTGAGCTAACCATGAAGAAGACCAAGGACAAATACAAGGACCAAACCCTATATTCAAAGAATCCAGATGATTCAGTATCTGCTGAAATCCTTAATGAATACCTTGCTCCTTACTTATCTTAAATCCTTATATAAGAATTTTCCTCTTCATTTGATCTTAGAAAAATTCTAAGATATCATCGTATCCTTCATTATAAATATCCTCTATATTTCTGAAGATATCTTCATAACGATTCTTGTCCGCAATTAATCATCTTTTTGCGATATCTTTATTATATCATAAAGGAAACTGTATTAGTTTCTATATTCTGTAAAATTCAAGTTTAAATTATAAATGTTTTGAAGAAGTGTTGGCACATGATGATGGTACTGAGAATCATCGCGTTTCATTAGAAACCCAGCATGAACTACTGTAATATAATGACGTTGATCAAGTGTCATTATATTATACTAACTCATGCTTCAGTTCCCAACACTACTTCAACAACATTCATATTTTAAGTTCGATTTTTTTTTTTTTTTTTTAAGATAGAAACTAACACAGTTTCTTTTATGTCACAGATATTACGGAGAGATAAATGATTTCAGATAAGAATGCTTATGAAAATATCTTCAGAAATATCGAGGATATTTATAATGAAAGATACGATGATATCTTAGTGTTTAAGATATGATGATGATGAAGAATATTTTCCACAAAGATTTAGAGTCAGGAGCAAGGTATTCGTTAATGACTTCATCAGAAACAGAATCATCATGATTCTTTAAATACAGACTTTAGTCCTTGTATTTGTCCTTGGTCTCCTTCATGGTTAGCTCAATCTGTTTTTCAATACCAAATTTTCTATCGAGCGTTCCTAACATACCATTCTTTATTATCAAACTTTTGGCCGTTTAGACCATCTACAATTTTGTTGTTTCCTCTGCATTTAATGCTACCATATCTGAATCATCGGTTATTAATCCGAGGTGGTTTCAAGAGAATTGGATTTTTAGATGATTAAATGCTGATGGTAATATGGTGGAATATAAAAGGTTCCCCGGTAAAAATGATGAAGGGGTAATCGTTATAATAAGGCTTATTCATATGAACAAGTGAAGATGATTTGCTGGAGCTGTGACAAAACTGGCTAATTTGAAAAGGAATCGTAAGGTTGTTTTGATTTCTATAGATGAATGTACAGTTGATGATTGTTGAATCAGCATCGAAGAATGTAACATATTAATTGTGAATTTAAGTATCTCTTGGGTATTACCTACCCGTTAAAAAAAATTTCACAAGTAACGTTTTGTACCAGAGAATTTTATTACAATCTTTATGAAAATATATGTATATTTTCTTTCGATGTAATACAGATTTAATGAGTTAATATCATATTAAGCTCATTTGATTTTCGGCTTGAATTAGAATTGAATAATCTCTAAAACATTAAAGATTACATAATCTTCACAGAGTATTTCACAACTGTGATCAACTTTACAAGATACGAATGTTGTTTCCCAGTAAGTTTTGGGTACATCGAAGATGAAAGTGTAAAATTAAACATGTTATTGAATGATACACTTGATTTATTATGAAACCGAATTCATTTAATTGAAACAGAGATTGTAGTTAACGATGGTTATGTTGTTAAAGAAGGATGTACATCATAGCATATTAGTAATATGAATTTATCCGAGTAGTATCTACCCTTTTTCAATTCATATTCAATAGCTTAGTACAAAAAGATTTATTATAATTCCAGAATTCATATATATAAAATATATAATAATTCTTTAGAAGGAATGAGTTATTATTATATAACTCGTTGATACAACATACTCGTTGTTGATTGGTAATGATTTCCACAGTGATTCTTGAACTGATGGGATTTGTGATGTCATATGTGTTGTTGATTCTGACGATGCTGACGTTACTGACTATACTGGTGATGCTAACGGTACTGTTGCTGCTGATGATACTTCCGGTAACTGCTAGTGATGCTTGTATAACAAGTAAATCGCGCACCATCCTTGTTAGGGTTTCGATTCTTCCTTGACTCATTTTGGTTCACTCATCTGATTTAGGGTTAGGGTGGAAATAGATAATCTCTAAGACTTTAGAGATTACATAATCGCCGTAGAATATTCCTCCGATGAAGTTATGAATCAATACTTCATCGTTTGTTGTTGTTGGTACTCCTTGGTATCTATGATGCGTGTGATGTTGATATCCGAGGTATAGATTATGATGTTGAGGCGTGTGATGCGAATGTGATTATTGATGGTGGTAATGGTACTGTTGGTGTTAATGGTGATGATACCGTTGATGCCGGTGATGCTGCTGATGTCTAGGGTATTGAGGTTTGCGATGTTGATGTTACTGGTGGTACTGATTATGCTGCTGGTGCTGCTGATGGTGTTTGTAATCCTTGCACCATAAGCTCTAAAGCCGTCACGCGAGCACGAAGTTCGTTAACTTCTGCTAGTATACCGGGATGATTGTCGGTTGGGACAAGCGGATAAATAAAATCTAGAATTTGATGTAGTATATAATCGTGACGAGATACTCTGGAAATGAGAGAGAAAATGGTTTCACGAACAGGTTCGCCGGTAAGTGCTTCAGGTTCATCGCCAATAGGGCAATTTCGTGGATGAAAAGGATCACCTTCTTCTTGTCTCCAATATTTGAGGAGGCAACGAACCCATCCCCATTTCATCCAGAATAGATGATGACTGATTGGTTGATCCATTCCGGTCACACTGTTTTCGGAGCTCGTGTGAAAATCCATATCGGCATAGCTGTCGGAATCTGAGGAGTTCGAACTGGTTGAGGGATCCATTTCGTATGATTAGGGAAAGAAGTTTTGGTATGAAGTAGGTTGTAGAATTTAGATTTGGTATTCTTCAATTACATAATTTGCATATGTATATATAATACCCAAAATCCCTTAAATTACGGAGAATCTTTGAAAGATGTTAGTCAAAGTTCACCATAATAGATACGCTAAGATATTAATTAACAGATATGCTAAGATGTGAATTTCGTCTATACGCTGTTATGCAATAAATGCAGGAAAACGCGTCTAGACTTAAGATGATAAACAGGTAATTTCCTAAGGATGATAAGTAGATGATTTCCGACTATAAATGATAAGCAAAACTTTTGACATGCAGACACGGTCGAAGTCCAGACTCACTAATGCATTCTAACGATTATCTGTTAGACACACTAATGCAAGACCTGGTTCGCTAAGACCACCGCTCTGATACCACCTGTAGTGCCCCGACCAAATCCATATGGACGAGAACATTACATATGATTACATCGCGAGGTACTTGACCTCTATATGATACATTTTACAAACATTGCATTCGTTTTTAATAAACAACCTTTTCATTTCGTCGTAAGTTGACAGGTATGCATACCATTTCATAACATCCAAACTATAAATGACCTAATCTGTCATTTACTTAATAATAATCTTTAATGAACTTCAACGACTCGAATGCAACGTCTTTTGAAATATGTCATGAATGACTCCAAGTAATATCTTTAAAATGAGCTAATGCACAGCGGAAGATTTCTTTCATACCTGAGAATAAACATGCTTTAAAGTGTCAACCAAAAGGTTGGTGAGTTCATTAGTTTATAGCAATCATTTCATTTTCATAAATTTAATAGACCACAAGATTTCATTTTTCATAACAACTATCTCAAAATCCGGCATTCGCAAACGGCAGAGATAAAATCATTCATATGGTGAACACCTGGTAACCGACCTTAACAAGATGCATATAGAATATCCCCAATCATTCCGGAACAACCTCGGACCTGATTAAAATCGAAGTACTAAAACATCCGGTACTTTGGATGGGGCTCGTTGGGCCCGATAGATCTATCTTTAGGATTCGCGTCAATTAGGGTGTACGTTCCCTAATTCTTAGGCTACCAAGCTAAAAGGGGTATATCCAAATTCGATCATTCAACCATAGAACGTAGTTTCGATTACTTGTGTCTATTTCGTAAAACAGTTATAAAAGTTGCGCATGTATTCTCAGCCCAAAAATGTAAAGGGTAAAAAGGCAAATGAAACTCACCATACTGTATTTTGTAGTAAAATACATATAACATCTTTGAACAAGTGTAAGGTTGGCCTCAGATTCACGAACCTATATTAATTATATATATTTATATGCTGGTCAATATTTGTCTAACAATTTAAGTCAAGTCATAGTGTACCACAATCCTAATGCTCGAGTCTAATATGCAGAAGTCAACAAAAGTTAAATTGACTCAAAATGATTCCCAAAATTTATACATGATTATTATATAGTTTAAATATCGTCGTTTTATATTTTTAAATATTTTTAAAAGATTTATTAGAGTAAATAATATAATTTATTTATTAATAAATAAAACTTTATATAAAATATACTTTTATATATATCTTAGATAATAAAATTTATAAGGTCCATTGAATATCATAAAAAAAATATGATAGTTCCTATTAATAATGAATTTTTATTTTAACAATGATATTCCTATTAAAAATAATAATTTTTGTAAAGATGATATTTTTAATATTAATAATAATACTTTTAATAATAATAGTGATAAAAATAATGAAAAATGATAATTTTATCTAAATCAATATCTTTAAATTTCATCATGATACTCATACTCATTATTTCCTAATCACTTTATTAATAGCTTTTAAATCGTCTTTTATATCGCATTCATTTTAATGATAATAATAGTAATCATAATAATTAAGTGTTATTAATATTAGTTTTATTATAATAATACTAATAATAATAAATATTATGATAATGATAACACTAATAACTATTTTAATGATAATAATAATAATAATACTAATTATATCATTAACGATAATAACGATGGTAATAATAATAAAAATAACAATTTTTAATGATAATACTTTTATTGATAATGATAATAATAATAATAATAATAATAATAATAAAATAAAAACTAGAACGACGATAATAACGACGATAATAATAATCATTTTTAATAATAATACAAAAATTCAATTGACAATAACTTCTAATCCGTTCATCGAATCCATTCAATATCTAAGTGAAAAGTTTATAGTTTTTCGTCAGCTTTCCAACGACATGCATATCATATACCTTATCTCAATCGCATATATAATTAATCCATGATCTATCATAAAATATTTAACGACAATAATAAGCATATAAGCAGGCATAACCCTAAATACTCGAGCACTAGTCAGGGATACACTATTTAATAATAATAATAATAATAATAATAATAATAATAATAATAATAATAATAATAAAAGTAGAAGTGTATATACCCTCTTGAAAGCTTTCCTTAAAAAAAAAATGCCCTGGACCGGGCTCAAACCCGCGACCTCATGCTTAACCAACAACACTCTTAACCATCTATCTCATAACCATATTCATAATCCTAACATCATCATCGTCATTATATCATCATCGAACATCATACATCATCTCCAAAATAAACTGATTAATCGAACTTGTGCACTATAACAGTCGATAAAAATATATGTAGAATGTGTTGTTTCCTAATCGAGGTGTTCCTTTAGTGGACTTCATGATCGACTAAATCCCAAAAAAAAAAGATAAAGGTTCGTTCCACTAACTCAAAAGTGTGATAAAAATGTCGGCACCTTTTCTTTGTGTTTCGTTCAATGTATATAACAAATAACTCATAAATTTGTAACCAATCCACTAACAAAAGGAGAGGTCCCAGCCTTGTGAAAGATAATTTAGATGGAACTTTGCAAGTTGTAAAGTTATTCAAATAACTTATTTACGTAAACTTGTATCCTCCCATGTTGAAACACACATATGATAAATATTATAATTTCTTTATTTCTTAAACTTGCCACACATAAGTGACGTTGATAATGGTGGTTGCAACCGGGGGTGTTGGGTTGTGTTTAGGTGTCGGATCTGACGTCAAATAGGGTCATCAAAAAGGCTGAAATTTTAGGCTATCTTCCGAGCTGTTTAATGATCGTTCAACGGCTGTTTAACAGGTTGTTTTGGAGTGGTTTCTAGCTACGTACAGCAGTAAAAACAATGATAGTGGATATCGCGTTTGATGGCTGCACAACGTAGCAGCAAAGTGGCGGCTATGGGAGGTGATTTGTGGTGTCTGATGATCATCGAAGGTGAGCAAAAAAAAAAATACAGCAGTTGCAACAAGGGGTTGCAAGTGGTCTTCGGTTTTGAGCAACAACATAAATATTAAGGGTAGTGTTTTTGATATGTGGTTTGACGTGGCCTTGTCCCGGAGAGGTGACCAGAAACACGTACACAAGATCTTGTTTCGAGCCCGTTAATAATAAAACTCGGTTTCATTTTGAGGGTGGTACACAGGTGACATTGTGGTGTGGTGGTGACTTGGTTTATGGTGATCAAGGTGGTTCATGGTTTATGAGTCTTTGTCTAACAACAACCTTGATGATTTGTTCAATGAAAATCAAAGGTGATGGGTTGCAAAAATGATGGTGATCGTGGGTTTGATATATTTAACGAAGGTTGTACAAACAATAGCCGAAACAAATGGGTGTTTGATATATGGTTTGTGGTTGTAACAATAACACAAAACGAAAGTAGATTAAGAGTAGTAGTTTCGAGCAAAATGGGAAATCGATGGTTGTTTGTGTGATGGTTATTGGTTTGATCTTGCAACCCGAAAAGGAACAAAAGGTGTTGTGGTGTCTTGTGATCGAATAGAAAACAAAATAGAAATAGCAGCAGTATTATAATCAAATAGAAAATACGATGGTGTTGATGTTCTTGGATGGTGTTTGAGTTCAAAACAGGAAAACAGAAATGGATGATGATGGCGTGTAGTAGTGATGGAGAGGAAGGAGACAAGTTAGTTGAATGATGAATGATCATATTCTTTTACATACATAAATATAGATAATAGAAAGAGGATAGATATCCTAATTATTGAATGAATAGCAAGAAAACAATAATATAGAAATCAAATTAGTTAAAACGTGTGCATATAGAAATTGAAATAGAGAAGCTTACCTTTACAACTCACATCTCACTCTGTTGACACAATATCACGGATGGATTAATAAAATAGACAGGAAACAAAATCAGACAATGATATGTAACAACCTACAGCTCATTATTTGTTTATATATTAAATTTTTAATAATTAATAAATATAGATATACTAATAATGATAATACATCAAATTAATATATAACACATAATTCGTTACATGAAATGAAATATTATAAATTTCCATATACAATATTTATCAACTACATATTTTACAATATTTATATGAATAATTATGTATAGCAATTTATATACATTATATCAATCTACGATTGTTAATTTATGTTTATTTGTTGTTAACGTTTATATATATATGTACACACACATACACACACACACACACACACATATATATATATATACATATACATATACATTCATATCCAATTATATAATGGTTCGTGAATCGTTGGAATCTGGTCGAGATTAAATGAATGTATGAACACAGTTTTAAACTTTTTGAGATTCAACTTAACAAACTTTGCTTATCGTGTTGAAAACATATAAAGATTTAAGTTTAAATTTGATCGGAAATTTCCGGGTCATCACAGTACCTACCCGTTAAAAGAAATTTCGTCCCGAAATTTGATCGAGGTCGTCATGGCTAACAATAAGAATATTTTCATGACAAATATGAGTTGATAAATAGAGTTTTATCATCATTGAGTAATATGGATAAAACTGTTTGATTTTGTGAAGGGTATGAGTGAAGCTATCACCAAAGAGTGAAATGAGTACGTATAGATTTGTCATACCTTTTGACGTAGATAGGATTGATTTCCAAGTTCAAGAGACTTGGAGAAAATCTTCGTAATAAGATTTGATTCTTCAAAAATCAAGGAAATTAGGATCCGCTTTAAATGCGATCATCTGTTTTGATTGCTCATTCGGATATTTCACTATAAATTCATCCCCTTCGTTTTCTTTATATTTTGGAGTTCCATCCTTTTGTTTTCTCTTCCCGACTTTAAGTCAAACGAGTAATGGTCCAGAATTCGTATGGATTTTGAAATGAACATAAGTAATGTTCTAAGAAGGAAATCGTAATGGTACGATCTTGATTTGGTAAATTACCAGAATATCCGGAAAGATAGAAATATCAAGAAAATATATTCTTAATATGTTTAGAGATTGAGTAGAATGCAAGAGTCGTGTAAATGGCACATGATGATGGTACTGAGAATCATCGCGTTTCATTAGAAACTCAGCATGAACTACTGTAATATAATGACGTTGATCAAGTGTCATTATATTATACTAACTCATGCTTCAGTTCCCAACACTACTTCAACAACATTCATATTTTAAGTTCGATTTTTTTTTTTTTTTTTTTAAGATAGAAACTAACACAGTTTCTTTTATGTCACAGATATTACGGAGAGATAAATGATTTCAGATAAGAATGCTTATGAAAATATCTTCAGAAATATCGAGGATATTTATAATGAAAGATACGATGATATCTTAGTGTTTAAGATATGATGATGATGAAGAATATTTTCCACAAAGATTTAGAGTCAGGAGCAAGGTATTCGTTAATGACTTCATCAGAAACAGAATCATCATGATTCTTTAAATACAGACTTTAGTCCTTGTATTTGTCCTTGGTCTCCTTCATGGTTAGCTCAATCTGTTTTTCAATACCAAATTTTCTATCGAGCGTTCCTAACATACCATTCTTTATTATCAAACTTTTGGCCGTTTAGACCATCTACAATTTTGTTGTTTCCTCTGCATTTAATGCTACCATATCTGAATCATCGGTTATTAATCCGAGGTGGTTTCAAGAGAATTGGATTTTTAGATGATTAAATGCTGATGGTAATATGGTGGAATATAAAAGGTTCCCCGGTAAAAATGATGAAGGGGTAATCGTTATAATAAGGCTTATTCATATGAACAAGTGAAGATGATTTGCTGGAGCTGTGACAAAACTGGCTAATTTGAAAAGGAATCGTAAGGTTGTTTTGATTTCTATAGATGAATGTACAGTTGATGATTGTTGAATCAGCATCGAAGAATGTAACATATTAATTGTGAATTTAAGTATCTCTTGGGTATTACCTACCCGTTAAAAAAAATTTCACAAGTAACGTTTTGTACCAGAGAATTTTATTACAATCTTTATGAAAATATATGTATATTTTCTTTCGATGTAATACAGATTTAATGAGTTAATATCATATTAAGCTCATTTGATTTTCGGCTTGAATTAGAATTGAATAATCTCTAAAACATTAAAGATTACATAATCTTCACAGAGTATTTCACAACTGTGATCAACTTTACAAGATACGAATGTTGTTTCCCAGTAAGTTTTGGGTACATCGAAGATGAAAGTGTAAAATTAAACATGTTATTGAATGATACACTTGATTTATTATGAAACCGAATTCATTTAATTGAAACAGAGATTGTAGTTAACGATGGTTATGTTGTTAAAGAAGGATGTACATCATAGCATATTAGTAATATGAATTTATCCGAGTAGTATCTACCCTTTTTCAATTCATATTCAATAGCTTAGTACAAAAAGATTTATTATAATTCCAGAATTCATATATATAAAATATATAATAATTCTTTAGAAGGAATGAGTTATTATTATATAACTCGTTGATACAACATACTCGTTGTTGATTGGTAATGATTTCCACAGTGATTCTTGAACTGATGGGATTTGTGATGTCATATGTGTTGTTGATTCTGACGATGCTGACGTTACTGACTATACTGGTGATGCTAACGGTACTGTTGCTGCTGATGATACTTCCGGTAACTGCTAGTGATGCTTGTATAACAAGTAAATCGCGCACCATCCTTGTTAGGGTTTCGATTCTTCCTTGACTCATTTTGGTTCACTCATCTGATTTAGGGTTAGGGTGGAAATAGATAATCTCTAAGACTTTAGAGATTACATAATCGCCGTAGAATATTCCTCCGATGAAGTTATGAATCAATACTTCATCGTTTGTTGTTGTTGGTACTCCTTGGTATCTATGATGCGTGTGATGTTGATATCCGAGGTATAGATTATGATGTTGAGGCGTGTGATGCGAATGTGATTATTGATGGTGGTAATGGTACTGTTGGTGTTAATGGTGATGATACCGTTGATGCCGGTGATGCTGCTGATGTCTAGGGTATTGAGGTTTGCGATGTTGATGTTACTGGTGGTACTGATTATGCTGCTGGTGCTGCTGATGGTGTTTGTAATCCTTGCACCATAAGCTCTAAAGCCGTCACGCGAGCACGAAGTTCGTTAACTTCTGCTAGTATACCGGGATGATTGTCGGTTGGGACAAGCGGATAAATAAAATCTAGAATTTGATGTAGTATATAATCGTGACGAGATACTCTGGAAATGAGAGAGAAAATGGTTTCACGAACAGGTTCGCCGGTAAGTGCTTCAGGTTCATCGCCAATAGGGCAATTTCGTGGATGAAAAGGATCACCTTCTTCTTGTCTCCAATATTTGAGGAGGCAACGAACCCATCCCCATTTCATCCAGAATAGATGATGACTGATTGGTTGATCCATTCCGGTCACACTGTTTTCGGAGCTCGTGTGGAAATCCATATCGGCATAGCTGTCGGAATCTGAGGAGTTCGAACTGGTTGAGGGATCCATTTCGTATGATTAGGGAAAGAAGTTTTGGTATGAAGTAGGTTGTAGAATTTAGATTTGGTATTCTTCAATTACATAATTTGCATATGTATATATAATACCCAAAATCCCTTAAATTACGGAGAATCTTTGAAAGATGTTAGTCAAAGTTCACCATAATAGATACGCTAAGATATTAATTAACAGATATGCTAAGATGTGAATTTCGTCTATACGCTGTTATGCAATAAATGCAGGAAAACGCGTCTAGACTTAAGATGATAAACAGGTAATTTCCTAAGGATGATAAGTAGATGATTTCCGACTATAAATGATAAGCAAAACTTTTGACATGCAGACACGGTCGAAGTCCAGACTCACTAATGCATCCTAACGATTATCTGTTAGACACACTAATGCAAGACCTGGTTCGCTAAGACCACCGCTCTGATACCACCTGTAGTGCCCCGACCAAATCCATATGGACGAGAACATTACATATGATTACATCGCGAGGTACTTGACCTCTATATGATACATTTTACAAACATTGCATTCGTTTTTAATAAACAACCTTTTCATTTCGTCGTAAGTTGACAGGTATGCATACCATTTCATAACATCCAAACTATAAATGACCTAATCTGTCATTTACTTAATAATAATCTTTAATGAACTTCAACGACTCGAATGCAACGTCTTTTGAAATATGTCATGAATGACTCCAAGTAATATCTTTAAAATGAGCTAATGCACAGCGGAAGATTTCTTTCATACCTGAGAATAAACATGCTTTAAAGTGTCTACCAAAAGGTTGGTGAGTTCATTAGTTTATAGCAATCATTTCATTTTCATAAATTTAATAGACCACAAGATTTCATTTTTCATAACAACTATCTCAAAATCCGGCATTCGCAAACGGCAGAGATAAAAATCATTCATATGGTGAACACCTGGTAACCGACCTTAACAAGATGCATATAGAATATCCCCAATCATTCCGGAACAACCTCGGACCTGATTAAAATCGAAGTACTAAAACATCCGGTACTTTGGATGGGGCTCGTTGGGCCCGATAGATCTATCTTTAGGATTCGCGTCAATTAGGGTGTACGTTCCCTAATTCTTAGGCTACCAAGCTAAAAGGGGTATATCCAAATTCGATCATTCAACCATAGAACGTAGTTTCGATTACTTGTGTCTATTTCGTAAAACAGTTATAAAAGTTGCGCATGTATTCTCAGCCCAAAAATGTAAAGGGTAAAAAGGCAAATGAAACTCACCATACTGTATTTTGTAGTAAAATACATATAACATCTTTGAACAAGTGTAAGGTTGGCCTCGGATTCACGAACCTATATTAATTATATATATTTATATGCTGGTCAATATTTGTCTAACAATTTAAGTCAAGTCATAGTGTACCACAATCCTAATGCTCGAGTCTAATATGCAGAAGTCAACAAAAGTTAAATTGACTCAAAATGATTCCCAAAATTTATACATGATTATTATATAGTTTAAATATCGTCGTTTTATATTTTTAAATATTTTTAAAAGATTTATTAGAGTAAATAATATAATTTATTTATTAATAAATAAAACTTTATATAAAATATACTTTTATATATATCTTAGATAATAAAATTTATAAGGTCCATTGAATATCATAAAAAAAATATGATAGTTCCTATTAATAATGAATTTTTATTTTAACAATGATATTCCTATTAAAAATAATAATTTTTGTAAAGATGATATTTTTAATATTAATAATAATACTTTTAATAATAATAGTGATAAAAATAATGAAAAATGATAATTTTATCTAAATCAATATCTTTAAATTTCATCATGATACTCATACTCATTATTTCCTAATCACTTTATTAATAGCTTTTAAATCGTCTTTTATATCGCGTTCATTTTAATGATAATAATAGTAATCATAATAATTAAGTGTTATTAATATTAGTTTTATTATAATAATACTAATAATAATAAATATTATGATAATGATAACACTAATAACTATTTTAATGATAATAATAATAATAATACTAATTATATCATTAACGATAATAACGATGGTAATAATAATAAAAATAAAAATTTTTAATGATAATACTTTTATTGATAATGATAATAATAATAATAATAATAATAATAATAATAATAATAATAAAATAAAAACTAGAACGACGATAATAACGACGATAATAATAATCATTTTTAATAATAATACAAAAATTCAATTGACAATAACTTCTAATCCGTTCATCGAATCCATTCAATATCTAAGTGAAAAGTTTATAGTTTTTCGTCAGCTTTCCAACGACATGCATATCATATACCTTATCTCAATCGCATATATAATTAATCCATGATCTATCATAAAATTTTTAACGACAATAATAAGCATATAAGCAGGCATAACCCTAAATACTCGAGCACTAGTCAGGGATACACTATTTAATAATAATAATAATAATAATAATAATAATAATAATAATAATAATAATAATAATAATAATAATAATAATAATAATAATAATAAAAGTAGAAGTGTATATACCCTCTTGAAAGCTTTCCTTAAAAAAAAAAAAATGCCCTAAACCAGGCTCAAACCCGCGACCTCATGCTTAACCAACAACACTCTTAACCATCTATCTCATAACCATATTCATAATCCTAACATCATCATCGTCATTTTATCATCATCGAACATCATACATCATCTCCAAAATAAACTGATTAATCGAACTTGTGCACTATAACAGTCGATAAAAATATATGTAGAATGTGTTGTTTCCTAATCGAGGTGTTCCTTTAGTGGACTTCATGATCGACTAAATCCCAAAAAAAAAAGAAAAAGGTTCGTTCCACTAACTCAAAAGTGTGATAAAAATGTCGGCACCTTTTCTTTGTGTTTCGTTCAATGTATATAACAAATAACTCATAAATTTGTAACCAATCCACTAACAAAAGGAGAGGTCCCAGCCTTGTGAAAGATAATTTAGATGGAACTTTGCAAGTTGTAAAGTTATTCAAATAACTTATTTACGTAAACTTGTATCCTCCCATGTTGAAACACACATATGATAAATATTATAATTTCTTTATTTCTTAAACTTGCCACACATAAGTGACGTTGATAATGGTGGTTGCAAGCGGGGGTGTTGGGTTGTGTTTAGGTGTCGGATCTGACGTCAAATAGGGTCATCAAAAAGGCTGAAATTTTAGGCTATCTTCCGAGCTGTTTAATGATCGTTCAACGGCTGTTTAACAGGTTGTTTTGGAGTGGTTTCTAGCTACGTACAGCAGTAAAAACAATGATAGTGGATATCGCGTTTGATGGCTGCACAACGTAGCAGCAAAGTGGCGGCTATGGGAGGTGATTTGTGGTGTCTGATGATCATCGAAGGTGAGCAAAAAAAAAAATACAGCAGTTGCAACAAGGGGTTGCAAGTGGTCTTCGGTTTTGAGCAACAACATAAATATTAAGGGTAGTGTTTTTGATATGTGGTTTGACGTGGCCTTGTCCCGGAGAGGTGACCAGAAACACGTGCACAAGATCTTGTTTCGAGCCCGTTAATAATAAAACTCGGTTTCATTTTGAGGGTGGTACACAGGTGACATTGTGATGTGGTGGTGACTTGGTTTATGGTGATCAAGGTGGTTCATGGTTTATGAGTCTTTGTCTAACAACAACCTTGATGATTTGTTCAATGAAAATCAAAGGTGATGGGTTGCAAAAATGATGGTGATCGTGGGTTTGATATATTTAACGAAGGTTGTACAAACAATAGCCGAAGCAAATGGGTGTTTGATATATGGTTTGTGGTTGTAACAATAACACAAAATGAAAGTAGATTAAGAGTAGTAGTTTCGAGCAAAATGGGAAATCGATGGTTGTTTGTGTGATGGTTATTGGTTTGATCTTGCAACTCGAAAAGGAACAGAAGGTGTTGTGGTGTCTTGTGATCGAATAGAAAACAAAATAGAAATAGCAGCATTATTATAATCAAATAGAATATACGATGGTGTTGATGTTCTTGGATGGTGTTTGAGTTCGAAACAGGAAAACAGAAATGGATGATGATGGCGTGTAGTAGTGATGGAGAGGAAGGAGACAAGTTAGTTGAATGATGAATGATCATATTCTTTTACATACATAAATATAGATAATAGAAAGAGGATAGATATCCTAATTATTGAATGAATAGCAAGAAAACAATAATATAGAAATCAAATTAGTTAAAACGTGTGCATACAGAAATTGAAATAGAGAAGCTTACCTTTACAACTCACATCCCACTCTGTTGACACAATATCACGGATGGATTAATAAAATAGACAGGAAACAAAATCAGACAATGATATGTAACAACCTACAGCTCATTATTTGTTTATATATTAAATTTTTAATATTTAATAAATATAGATATACTAATAATGATAATACATCAAATTAATATATAACACATAATTCGTTACATGAAATGAAATATTATAAATTTCCATATACAATATTTATCAACTACATATTTTACAATATTTATATGAATAATTATGTATAGCAATTTATATACATTATATCAATCTACGATTGTTAATTTATGTTTATTTGTTGTTAACGTTTATATATATATGTACACACACATACACACACACATATATATATATATATATATATATATATATATATATATATATATATATATATACATATACATTCATATCCAATTATATAATGGTTCGTGAATCGTTGGAATCTGGTCGAGATTAAATGAATGTATGAACACAGTTTTAAACTTTTTGAGATTCAACTTAACAAACTTTGCTTATCGTGTCGAAAACATATAAAGATTTAAGTTTAAATTTGATCGGAAATTTCCGGGTCATCACAAATATCCTCGTCTATGTACGAACAACGCCGATTGACGGCAACAACTAAATTTCGGGACGAAATTTCTTTTAACAGGTAGGTACTATAACAACCCTCATATTTCCATACTTGAATTGACTAATTTGCCTTTAGGGTTGTTATCCATACGTAATATATAATTAAATTCGACGTTGATTAAATATTTATTTTTAGTCGACACATTTTGTTAACTAAACTTTATACTAATTATATAAAATAACTTTAGTTAATATTAATATTAATGTGTATTATATTTAAAACTATATGTAACATAATTATTAATTAAATGATAAGTTATTTTAATCATTATATTTATATTTTAGCTTATAAAAAAAAGAAATAAGAATTTTTTTTTGTAAATTAAATAAAGAGCCCATGAATTTTGACTAAATATTTTCAAAAACAAAAACTTATTAAAAATATTTTTAACATGTTTTTATTATTTTGTCAAAATTGGCACCTATTTTTTATTTATATTTTTTATTTTCACCAATCATTTTTTTCCTATAAATACTCACTTCCATTTCATAAAAACTTGTATCAAATCTTTGGAAAAACTCTCTCACAAACTTGGGAAACTACTTGAGGTATTTTCTATATTTTTTATCGAATTACTTTTATTTTTTTGTATATTCTTTATAAATTTGAAATTAATATATATAAATTATGTTTATATGTTATAATTAATATTATAAGTATTATAATGTATAAAAATAATTTTGATAATTTATGGAATATTATTTATAATTAAATACGAATTATGTAGTATTTAAACGTAAAAACAATGTAAAATTCGTAATAAATATTTTTAAGCAAAAATAAAATATATATAAATTTTTTCTGAGTTTATAAAACTTATATAGATCTACGAAAATTATAAAAATAATTATTTGGGTCGAATTGGTAATTATTAGATAATTAAACTCTATTATTATGTAATTTGAAGGTAAATTAAGAATAAATATAAAATAATAATTTTTTTTTAAATATTTTTTCTACAGGTTATTAGACTGATAGAAACTTATAAAACTTATAAAAATAATTGTTTGGGTTTATTTAGTAATTATGTAGAATTAAAATTGTTTTGTGAATACATTAAGGGTAAAAACAAAAATAAATACAAAAATATAATAAAAATATTTTCTTAAATTTTTCTACTAATCTATATGATTAACTAAGACTATAAAAATTATGTATATAATTTTTAGATATATAATTAGTTATTTAGACATTTTTGGATAATGTTCGATTAATAAAACACTATTATTTTTTGAAGTAATTTAGGTATTTATTTAAAGGTAATTATATTTAATATATATAAGACATACTAAGGTATAATAACTAAATATTAAATAATACTTAGGTTATATTATCACATATATAATTATAAAGTACATTAATAATTCGTTGTGTGTATAAACCTAAAGTGAAGGTTAATCAAAGATAATGTACAATTCATGTAAACTTCATCACTACTCACGGTCGTAAGTGAATGATGTCTAGGTTGCCATAATGGGAATAAGGTTTTGGATTAAACGAAAGGTTGTAGACTTATAGTCCAACTGAAAGTTCCTGACCCCCGGTTACATCTGGTCATTCCTGACTTATTTGATAGCAACGAAGTTTGAGTAAAGTTGTACAACGTCTTGCTAAAGATTAACCCGAACTTTCTAAAATTGGAAAGTTACTATAAGTGGAAACTTTCCATAAATAGTAACCTTCCGAAAATGAAAATTCTTTAGTGAACCATTACTATCAATATAGTACTATATACTATTGTCTGTTAGGCAATGTCTGATCATACGTTCTATCTCTAGGTTGAGATCTCCGTTACTTACTTCCGTCATTTCTTTTCTTTGTGGATTATCTTCAACTGCTTTTTAAGGTGAGTTTTCATAGCTCCCTTTTTATCTATATTTTTGGGCTGAGAATACATGCACTATTTTATAACTGTTTGACAAAATAGACACAAGTACTAAACTTTATTCTACGTGGGTTTGAATCAAAAATCCCCTAGCTTGGTAACTTTAAACTTTGGTCTTTGTACCACTGGCGCGAATCCTAAAGATAGATCTATCGGGTTTAACACCCCCACCCAACATGTTGTACTAGTCAAGGATTTATATTGACTTAGAATAACGGGTGTTTAGTACTTCGAGGTAAACAAACATGCACTTGATTCGGTGTACTTATTATTATAACTCATGGGGTAAAAACAAACTTTGTTAAGGCTAGTTACCGGGTGCTCACAACATGGAATACTTTTATACACTGCGGTGTATGTATATATTTATTGAAACTGAAATCTTGTGGTCTATATCTATTACTGAAATCATTATTTATGACAAACCTATGAACTCACTCAACCTAGTGTTGACTTTTTAAAGCATGTTTATTCTCAGGTACTTAAGTATTGCTTCCGCTGTATATCTACTGCTTTGATGATGATTGCTTGCCATGCTTGGAGTCTTCATTTCACATCATATCAATTAAAGACATTAAATGCGTTGTTCATTAAATACAATGTAATCTATTTATCTTCCGCTGCAAAACTCAACAAAACGTCTCATGTAGAGTCGTTCTCGTTTATACAACTGTGATTTGATATAATTAGTGACGTTTCTTCCAGGCCCTATCTGGAGGATGTCACAATATGAAAATATGAACATTTAAAAAAAGACACTTTGTGATGAATGTTATTATTTTGTCGGTAAAACGCTCGAAGAAAAAAAATGAAAACATTTAATGCATTGAATGTTTTGATTCTGAGTTTTTTTTAAGGGGTTAGAAATTAGGGTTTAGAAATTAGGGGGGTTAAAAATTAGAGTTTTGCAATTAGGGTTTAGAAATTAGGGTTTTGGGTTTAGAAATTAAGGTTTAGGGTTTAGATTGAATATTTTAACACGAACGGTTTAGAGTTTAGGGTTTAGGTTTAGGGTTTTGGGTTTAGGGACTAAACTCAAAACACTAAACCCTAAACCCTAAACTCTAAACTCTAAACTCTAAAGCGGGATAAATTTCAAAAAAAAAAAAACACTTCACACAAGATGAAAACAAAACGATGCGAATAAACTCAGAATGAAAGTTTCTTTTTTAAATGTTCATATTTTCATGTGATCTTAATGCCTGAAAAAAAATCGAAAAAAAAAACTTCCCCCACTTCCCCCAAAAAAGTGCTTCCCTCTTGAGGATCCAGAAAGAACCAAAGGTATTACATAACTCAAAGAACTCACACACTAATCTCAATGTGTAGTGTAGATTGATTCAATCTGTGTGCAAATTGAGCTCAATATGTGTGCAGATTGAGCTAATCTGTGTGCAGATTTAGCCAATTTAAATGCAGATTTAGTCAATATGTGTACAGATTTAGCTAAATGTGGATTTCATGGGTTATCTCCCACCATTAGTTCTCTCCAGATCCATTCAATATATATATATATATATATATATATATATATATATATATATATATATATATATCCAGAAATAAACATACAATGTACACTCCAATAAACACTGCACTATTAAATGAATGATGGTATGCATCTTAATTATGTCAAAAACGACACCCATGTTGCATGTAAAACTACCAAAAAACTATATATATATATATATATATATATATATATATATATATATATATATATATATATATATCCAGAAATAAACATACAATGTACACTCCAATAAACACTGCACTATTAAATGAATGATGGTATGCATCTTAGTTATGTCAAAAACGACACCCATGTTGCATGTAAAACTACCAAAAAACTTGGTGCGTATTAGTGTATGTGATAATGATAATTATAATGTTGTGATATATATTCATATGAAATTGATTATTCGTGATAATTACACTAGAATTAGTTTTATAATTGTGATATAAATTCATATAATGTGAAATTGATTATTCGTGATAGTTACACTAGAATTAGTTTATTTATAAAATATAGAGATGCGTTTAATTTTCGTAAAACCGAAACTAATCATTAAATTTTAATTATATTTAATTAAAAATAAATAAATAGATGAGTTAAAAAATCGTAAAAGGATAGTAATGAAAAACTTGTAACCAAATCACTTTCCACAATTCTTTCACATAACCCTCACCCCACACATACATACAGTTATTCCACAAAATCGTAAAAGGGTAGTAATGAAAAACATGACCAATTAATTTCAAGTCGCGATATTTTGTCAAATTTTCAAATACCTTAAGTATTCATCACGAGCTAAATATGAAAATAGGACTACAAATTATGTTCTTAAATGAGTAAATGTTGAACCATAATATAATTCGTGCAACGTAGGCTTTACCACGGGTAAATAAGGGAGTTGATATTTCAAGTTGTGATTTTGATAAATCTATTGCGATTATGCTTCATTATTATTTACATTACAATTACTTAATGCATGAGGAGTAGGTGCATTTGTAAAAGAAAAATAAAAGTCATTGGTCCCTGAAGTTTGTTAAAAACTAGTCCGGACCGGCCTGCGCGTTGTGGCGGGGGCTTTCGGCATGCGTATTCATATTTAACGTAGCGTTGTGTATTTACAGAGGGGAACACGGTCAATGTGTTAAGCGCCGTTTTAAATGTTGTTGTGTTAAGCGTTTTTTAAAATGTATCCGTTTCGAACGTAGTTAGTTTCGCTTTGTTCATAATTTTTTTCGAGTGTAATGGTGCTGTCAAAATTTAACTCGCGACGAATAGAAAGATTAAAATTGTCCGTTTCGAACGTAGTTAGTTTCGTTTTGTTCATAAAAATATTTCGAGTTTAAAGGTGTGGTTGGTGGAATTTAACTCGTGGCGAGTAGTAAGATACGGGATGTCGAAGTGTTTGGGTGGAGTTTTTATTTTAAATAAGAGAATTTATGTTTTACCCCCCTGAATTTTGTTGTAGTTTTTGTAAGTTGGTTATAGTTGAGGGAGAAGAATGAAAAATCAAGTGTGAAAAGAGTTAGGGACTATTGTCGTTTTTTCCTTAAGGAAACGACCAAAAACCTCACCACATTTAGTATGTATAATAATAATAATAATAATAATAATAATAATAATAATAATAATAATAATAATAATAATAATAATAATAATAATAATAATAATAATAATAATAATAATAATACGTGCCCTTGGATCGGTTTCAAGGTTTCCTCCCGGACATCGATGGGGGCGGGGTTATTATCGTTGCATCGGCATAGTCGAAACGGGAGATGATCGCAATGGGTGGTTTAGTCCCCCTCGGGTGATCCCAATCTCTGTTAAAAAATAATAATAATAATATATTAATTTCATGGTGGACCTAAAATATTTTTTGATGTGAATGGTCCCTAATATTTTATAAAGTTTCGTCATTGGTCCTTGATTGAAACAGCCGTTAGTTCCAGGCCGTTAGTATGTTTCACGTGAGGGGCACACGAGGCTTTTTTTTAGTAATTTCCACAATGCGGAGTATTTTAAAGAGGACACAATCCTTTCCTTCATATGTAACCTACCTCCAATTCCAGTCGTTCGTAATCCTTCTAGAACCCAATTTCCAAGCTTCAAATTCGAAAATTCAACAAACTAAGCGAAGAAGGGTGTTGATATACTTCATCAAATTCGTATCATAAGCGAACTCAAGAGGAAATAAAGGTATAACCTCGTAAATTTTAGTATTCTAGGGTTTCAGTAAATTGAGGATTTTCTATCAACTGGTGTAATACAAACTTAATCGTAATCATTTTTCATGTGATATTTATTGTAGTAGTAATTTAGATGTTTATTTTGTATATAGTTTTAAAATTTTATAACTTATACATATAAAGTAGTGTTAGATTAGACTAGAAATGTTTAAAGTGAGTTTGGTACATTGTTGGTGAAAGATACAGTAGCGTATTATGTTATCAAATTCACAGAGTGTAAGCTTGAAGTAATGCATGCTGATATTAAAGAATCTAATCTAATTATGTAAAGATATCATAAGCTAATTAAATTGTTTGGTCGATCAAATTAATGAAATTTTCAAAGGTGTCCATGTTGAGTGTAATTTTTAGTATAGTAAGCTTACAAATGTTAAATGTTATAGTTGTATATGATAATATGATTATGTAATGTTCATGTGAAATACTCTTGGTTAAGTAATTCTCATAATAAATAGTATGTATACACGACATATATACCTATGTATAAGTATACATTAAAAACTTATTAGGGGTGCAAGTCCCTCACTTAGGAAAGTTGTATGCAGGGTGTGTGTAAGTTTGCTTTTAAAAAAACTGTGAGTTTGAAGTCCATTGCAACACTTTGTTCCCCACCTCTTTTTCTTTATCTTGCTGCAATTATGAGTGTGAAACTGTGAATAAGTATACTATTTTGGTTTTATCAGTTTACTGATGCACATGAACATTAAGCTCCTTCTTAAAAAACAGTGAGTGAAGTTCATAGCAACACTTTGTTTCCTATTTTTCTTTATCCTGCAGCAATTATGAGTGTGAATTAGTTTACTAATGCACATGATTATAACTTCAGGCACCTTGGATTTAAGTGTACACAACAACGTTCAAGTAAATTAAGAGCTTTTTGGAACCAACATTGATTGACAGAACAAGTATTATGGCAGAAGAAGATAGAATAAGCAACTTGCCCGATGATATTATCCATCATATTCTGTCTTTTCTTGACTTGAAGTATGCTATGCAAACTAGTGCACTTTCCAAAAAATGGAAGCTTGTTTGGACATTCTTACCCCAACTAAACTTAGATAGTTACAAGTTTTCCACTATTTCCCACTTTAATAAGTTTGTGAAGCATGCTCTATTACATCGCAACAATCTCATAGAAGTTTCTGCATTGGAGCTAAGATGCCGGGCGCTAGTTACTAATTATACTTTCAAAAGAATCGTGAACTATGCTGACTTGCATAATGTGAGGCGACTGAATTTAGTATGGACCACTACAAAAGATCATGAGTTCCCAGAGTTTCTTTTCAGTTGTCGGGCTCTCGAAGATCTCACTCTTGAATTCGATTTTACCTCAAATGCAAGATGCTACATATCAGAATCAGGTTGGGACTTTCCAGCTTTGAAAAAGTTGAATTTGAGAAACTTCGTCATAGATGTTAGTAAATATAAGCGCATCAACCTTTTTTCCAAATGTGTGAACCTAAAGGACCTCACCTTAGACCGGATCGAAATGTGTTACTTGGAGGAATTAAGTCTTTGTCTCCCACAACTTTCAAATCTTACAATCTATCATCGTTACTCTTACGATTATCCAAAAGTTCTCAACGTGGTTGCTCCTCAACTTCAGAATGTGAAGGCACCTGTTGTGTTTATTGATGTAATGCATTGTCGTGACATTTTGCAGAATTCTGTAGATGGCTTTGATTCTCTTGAGAAAGTGGTGTTATAATTCAGTAGGCTTATAACTACCTTTAATGGTTATAAGAACAAAGAGAGAAAAAGAGAGAAGAAGGAGAGAAGAAATATTGATATTGATATTTCAAGAGAAATGGTGTACCTTAAATGGCTACTATACATGTCTATTTATAGTATAAAATATTACTATGCAAGAAATATAATAATAATAAAATTAACATCCAATCTAGATATTTTATAACACAATCTAGATATTTTATAACACTCCCCCTTGGATGACAATTTTATTAGAGAATAACTAGTACTGTCTCGTTAAAAACCTTGCTAAAGAAAACTCATTGGGATAAAACTTTAGCTAAGGGAAAAAGAGTGCAGCATAAAGTTGACTCCCCTTCAAGTAGGCAACGCCTGAGTTGTTACATCTTCTGAACATGCCTCATGCCAATATTATGAACGTGTGTTCTGAAAATAGCAGTTAGCAGTGCTTTGGTATAAAGATCAGCAGAGTTGTTGATTGAACGTATCTCATTTTAATCTGGTTGTCTTTTACGATATCTTGAGTATATGAGAAAAATCTGAGGTTTTCATCTGAAACTGTATCATCTAAATCTTTTATGTACAAGTTTGGCCCTCGTGATTTGTCTACAGTCTCCTTCATGGTTTGTTCAAACCGTTGTTTCAGTTCCTATTCCCTTTCAGTCTTTTTCTGAGCCTTACCAATATACCATTCTTTTCCATCAAACTTATGACCGTTAAGACCGTTTATAGCTTTAGCGCCTCGTCAGCATTTATGTTTTGTTCTGTCATTTTTGATACTCTTCTTTCATTTGTATTATGTAAGCTGTATTATCTTCATAGATAGTTGTTACGCTTTTATAGCGTTCTAGTCCACAAGAATCAATAATGATTTGTATCATTGATCTTAACTAAAATCATTCCCGAGTAGCTTCATGTAATGCAATCACTTCGGCATGATTTGATGATGTTGCAACAAGTGTTTGTTTTGAGAACGTCATGATATTGCGGTGCCTCCATTTAGGAATACATATCCAGTTTGAGATTTAGCTTTATGTAGATCGGATAAATAAGCTGCATCTGTATAACCAAACAAATCTTGTTTCGAGTTGTTAGAATAAAATAATTATAAATCAGTAGTTCCCCGAAGGTATCAAACTATTTGTTTGATCCCATTCCAATGTCTTTTGGTAGGAGCTGAGCTGAACCTTGTCAACAAATTAACTGCAAAAGAAATGTCAGATCTTGTATAATCTATAAGATACATAAGAACCTCAATTGCACTAAAATATAGAACTTCCGATCTGTTAAAATTTTCATGATCTTCGCAGGGATGAAATAGATTAGTGTCAATATTGAGTGATCTAACAACAATGAGTTTGTCTTTAAAAAAAATGTTTTAAAATCTTTTCGGTATAAGTTGTTTGATGTACAAGTAAACCATTAGGCATATGCTCAATTTGCAATCCAAGGTAATACTTGGTTTTTTCAAGATCTTTCATTTCAAAATAATTCTTTAGAAGTTGAATGATTTCATAGATCTCTTTATTTGTTCATATGATGTTAAGAACATTGACATAAACAACTACGATCTCATATCCGAACATTGTTTTTATAAAACATACGTGCAAAATAAGTTTATATTTATACCCTTTTTTTATCAAGTAGTCATTTAATCGGTTATACCACATACGTCCCGTTTGTATAAACCCACTTAGAAATCTTTGTGATTTAATGGAATATATTCCCTTGGATTTTACATTAGATGCTTATGATACCTTAACCCTTTAGGTATATTCATATATATCACTATTAAGTGATCCATACAGATAAATAGTAACAACATTCATGAGATGCATTTAAATAACTACCAGGTTGATTAAGTATCTAATAAGTAATTGTATCCATTACAGGAGGATAATTTTTCCTCCTAATTCATTTCTGGTCTTTGTGGGAAATATTGAGTTACAAGTCTAGTTTTGCCTTGTAACTTCATTTGCACATTTCTTTTCGGATAAAAATTCATTTGTATCCCATACGTTTCACATCTTTAAAAGTGATAACGATTGATCCGAAAACTTTTCTTTTATCGAGCGATTCTAATTCAGCTCTTATTGCTCATTTCCATTGAGCTCAATCATGTCCATTTTGTATATTCAATGACAGATTTTAGTTCCAGATCATCATCTTTATTCATGATGTCATTGTAACATTATATGAAAATATCTCATAGAGATTTTAGTTTCATTTCGGTTCCATAATATTGCATAATTTATCGCAATTTTAGTATTTACATTTATCAATATCCTCTGCAGAAGGAATATTGATTTGTGGTTCTTCTTGAACACTTTCTCTTACCTCATTATCAGCTGATTTTCTTTTTCGAGGATTTTTATCTTCGGAACCAATTGATCTTCCACGTTTGATGCGTGGCAAAGACTCAACAGTGACATTATTGCCAGCTTTTGGAATTTCAGTTCGAGCTGGAGCATTTATTGCTGGTATATATGATTTAGTCACTTTTTTATATCTGTAAATGCATAAAGTAATTAATTTGCAAGTTCTTGCATATGCATTATTTTTGAACTTTCGTTTCACATTCTTTTGTGCGAGTTCAATATACCTTAATTGATGTTCACATCATGAAGCATCATTTTATTTTTTTTTTTTATTTCTCCCCCTAATCTAGGGAACAATGTTTTATTAAAATGACAATCAGCAAAACGTGCTGTAAAAACATCACCCATCATGGGTTCAATATATCTTATGATTGAAGATGTTTTATATCCAAAATATATTATCATCTTTCTTTGAAGAACCATTTTATTGTGTTGTGGTGATACAATTGGAACATACACTGCACAACCAATGTTTTAAGGTAGAAAATATTTGGCTCTTGGCCAAAATCAAGTATTAAGTGAAAATATTTACGACTTCCACATGGTATAATGCGAATTAATGTCGCAGCATGTAAATTTACATGTCCACATATAAATATTGAGAGATTTGTACTCATTATCAATTGTCTAGTTATTAGCTGTAAGCGTTTATCTATTGATTCAGCTAAACCAATTTTGTGTATGCACATGAGCAACTGGATGTTCAACAACAATCCCTGTAGATATATAATGATCATTAAATGCTTGAGATGTTAACTCACCAGCATTATCAAGTCTCATCCTTTTAATGGTGTAATCAGAATAATGTGTTCTCAATTTAATAATTTGTGCAAGAAACTTTGCAAATGCCATATTACGGCTTGATAACATACAAATATGAGACCATCCGCTAGATGCGTCTATTAGAACCATGAAATATCAAAATGGTTCACATGATGGATGAATTGGTTCATATATCTTACCTTGAATTCTTTCAAGAAACATTTGTGATTCTTTTTCACAATATACTTTTCATTAATCACCATACGTGCTTTCCATTAATCACCATATGTGTTTTTTTTTTTTTTTTATAAATCACCATATGTGTTTTTTTTTATCATATATCCTTTTCACCATATACGCTTTTAATCATATGCGCTGTGTTTTTCACCATATGCGCTTTTAATCATATGCGATTTTCATCATATGTGTCATAACCCGTCCTTAACCATAAGAACGCGTTAGATAACGTATGATTTCATTGCGAGGTATTGACCTCTATATGAGACATTTTTAAAAGAAAAACTGCATATATTATACATTACAAACCACAACCATTATTTTTGTTACAAGCTTAAGACAATAAAAAGAAGATTAACGTTTAGCGATAATCTTCGACTTACAAACTTTACAAATGATGACAACAACACGGTTTCTAGCATATTTTACAATACAACATCTCGGATATGCAGTTTTATTTTTGACACAAACATGCGTACGCAAGATCCTGGTTAGATCCAACATGATGCAGCGGAAGCTTTAGAAATCACCTGAGAATAGACATTTTTAAAAGGTCAACATAAAGTTGGTGAGATATAGGTTTAATGCCGGCAGCAATATATATATAGACCACAAGATTTCGTATATAAACAGTTTAATAAAAGTATTCTAAGTGGTTGAGCACTTGGTAACCATACTTAACATTTTCACGTCGCATATTCCCTTTAATATGAAATCTTACTACACCGTACCAAGTGTAGTCACAAAACGAAGTACTGTGCAACCGTTGAATACTGGTCGTCCAGTCCGGTTGGGGTTGTCAGGCCCGATAGATCTATCAACAGGATTCGCGTTTACAATACCGCTGTAAATATTAGTTACCAAGCTACAGGGAAGTATGCCAGTGGTACAACTCAACGTAGAACATATTTTTCAGTTACTTGTGTCCATATCGTAAAACATAAAATACATGTATTCTCATCCCGAAATATTTAGAGTTTAAAAGTGGGACTATATACTCACTCTTGTCTTGATGATATATATAATTTGACTCGGTCTTCCGGTTGATATCACGAACCTATCCATATATAATATATCAATATGTTTTCATTTTAAAACAAACGTTATATATATATATACTTGTTATACTTTTAATATTTTGAATATTTCCTTAGTCCGTAGTTAGCATTTCGATGTTAGTAATTCAATTTTAATGGTTCATTTTTAGATGTTTAATATACCCGCAATAAACAAAACCCCCAACGAAATAAATAAAACCCCATCGTATATGTATTGGTTGAGATTAATCTTGACCCACGGTACCGGTGTTGTCAAATGACGTATTGCGTACATAAAGTACCGGTGTTGTCAAATGACGTGTTGCGTACAAACATGGGATCTTATGATTAATCTTCTCGTGTTGCTTACGGGTGATCCTGAACCATATGAAATTGAATTATGAGTACATATATATAAAATATCATGTTATCTTATAAAGATGTGATTTTATGTAAATTTTTCCAATGAATCCCGAAGTCAATTAAGTCTTGGATAACCAATTTTGTTTCGGTCATAGTTTCTTCGTTACAAGTCCGTTTTCGTTGATTCAAATTGCCATCTTCTTGGATCGAGTTCTTCTATAAGACTATGAACTGTAAATACCTTGGTTTGTATTCAAAATCATACGGCATAGATGAAAGTTTAGTGAAACATATGAAGTTAAACATTTTTGTTACAACAAAATCATTTAATGACCATTTTTCCAAAAATACTTATACTTTGAAAAACCAAGTTTTACCTTGTTAAATTAACATATAAATAAGTTATGTTACATGTCTTGAAGTATTTTAAAAGTTAAGTTAGAAGGATCTATTTAGTTTGCAAACAAGTTTGAAAACATTCAAACTATGTTCTTGTTGTTAAACTTTTGTACCACAAAATAAGATAGCTATATATATGAATTGAATAAGGTTATGAACATAGATTCTACCTCAAGTTCCTTGGATAAGTTTGCTGTAAAAGAGGAGTAAGAAGCTAGAATCAAAAGGGTGATAGAAGTGGATGAAAGATTGGAAGTAAGTTGGTGTTCTTGGAAGGTTTTCTTGAAGTGTTTTTGTAAGAGTTTTCTTATGGTGTTTTAGTATGGTTTTTATGGCTAGATCTTCTTGATTATTTGCTGGATTGTTATGGAGTTTAGAGAGTAAGAAAGAGTGTGTGTTTTTGATAAGAAAATGGTAGTAAAAATGGATCAAAATGAGCATGTATATATACACCAAAAAAAACGTGTAACATGGTGTATATGGACAAAATTTCAAGTGATAATTTTATGTATCTAGTCCTAATTGCTTCCAAGTTCAATTACCTAGCCCTCATGGCATGAATAATGGCTGGTTAGGTGGTGATTTTGATGTGTATTTACTATTAGTAAATACGTATAGGAGCTTGGTATGATACGAGTACAAATACTCTAGGTATACGTATAGAAATTTTGTGAAAAATGGAATGAGGATTCAAATATAGCTATCTTTTGTGAATACACTTATATGGTTTTATGTATTTAAGTCTTTAAAAGTGATTAAATACATTACTTATACAATATATGTATAAACATTATATGTCTTAAGTATTTATGTCAAATAACGTTACGTATAGTTATCGTTTTGAAAACTTAAGTTAGTAGTTTCAAAATACACATATAACTTGTTGTTATTAATATAAAATGAGATATTAAAACATTTATTAATCATGTTAAATATGTATATATACATTTATATACACAAACGTATAATTATCATATATTGTATAGTTCGTGATATCATCGGTCAAACTAGACGGTCAAACGTTGTGTAAAACTCTTTTCGGAAACATAAGTCTCAACAATTTGGATTGCTTATCAAGTTGGTAATGTTTAATTTATGTAAATATCAATCTTATAAGTATAGAACGATCGAAAAAGTGCGGGTCGTTACATTACCTCCCCGTTAAATAAATTTCGTCCCGAAATTTTAAAATTGTACCTATTTTGCGTCATCGAGAAACAAGTGTGGATACTTTTGCTTCATCTGATCCTCTAGTTCCCAAGTAAACTCGGGACCTCTTCTAGCATTCCAACGAATCTTAACAATCGGTATATTGCTCTGTTTGAGTTGTTTAACTTCACGGTCCATGATTTCAATTGGTTCTTCGACGAATTGTAGTTTCTCGTCGACATGGATTTCTTCAAGAGGAATGGTGAGGTCTTCCTTTGCAAGACACTTCTTAAGGTTTGAGACGTGAAAGGTATTATGTACTCCGGCGAGTTGTTGCGGTAACTCGAGTCGATAAGCTACCGGTCCAATGCGTTCGATGATCTTAAACGGGCCTACGTACCTTGGGTTCAGTTTACCCCTTTTTCCAAAACGTATCACACCTTTCCAAGGTGACACCTTTAGCATAACCATGTCCCCGACCTGAAACTCTAATGGTTTCCTTCGGACATCGGCGTAGCTCTTTTGGCGACTGCGGGCTGTTTTTAATCTCTCCTTGATTTGCACTATCTTCTCAGTCGTTTCATGTATGATCTCGGGACCAGTTAATTGTCGATCTCCTACTTCATTCCAACAGATAGGAGATCTACACTTCCTTCCATACAATGCTTCGAATGGCGCAGCTCCAATGCTCGCATGATAACTATTATTATACGAGAATTCTGCTAACGGTAGATATTTATCCCATCCGTTTCCAAAATCGATCACACATGCCCTGAGCATGTCTTCAAGAGTCTGAATTGTTCTTTCACTCTGCCCGTCGGTCTGCGGATGATATGCGGTACTCATATCCAAACGAGTTCCTAGTGCCTCCTGTAGTGATTGCCAAAACTTTGAGGTAAATCTACTATCACGATCGGATATAATGGAAATAGGTATTCCATGCCTTGAAACAACTTCCTTTATATACAATCGTAATAGTTTCTCCATTCTATCTGTTTCCTTTATAGGCAAGAAATGTGCAGACTTGGTGAGACGATCAACAATCACCCAAATGGTGTCGTATCCCCAGGCAGTCTTTGGTAACTTTGTGATGAAATCCATGGTAATACCATCCCATTTCCATTCTGGGATTTCTGGTTGTTGAAGTAACCCTGACGGCTTTTGATGTTCTGCTTTGACTTTAGAACAAGTTAAACACTCCCCAACATATGTTGCAACGTCGGTCTTTAAATTAGGCCACCAATAACGTGTCTTAAGATCTTGATACATCTTTCCAACTCCAGGATGTATCGAGTATCTTGTCTTATGTGCCTCGTTCAATATCAACTTCCTTAATCCACCCAACTTCGGTACCCAAATACAATTTGCAAAATACCGAATTCCATCTTCCCGTACAACAAGTTGTTTCTCGTACTTTTTCATTATTTCATTCTTTATGTTTTCTTCATTGAGTGCTTCTCGTTGAACTTCTTTGATTTGTGAGTTGAGATTCATACGAATTTTTATGTTCATTGCTCGAACTCGAATTGGTTCTCGTTCTTTTCTGCTTAAAGCATCAGCCACCACATTCGCCTTCCCGGGATGATAACGAATTTCACAATCATAGTCGTTTATTAACTCGACCCACCTACGTTGCCTCATGTTCAATTGTTTCTGATCAAAAATATGTTGAAGGCTTTTATGATCAGTAAACACAGTGAATTTAACCCCATACAAGTAGTGTCTCCACATCTTCAATGCAAACACGACTGCTCCCAATTCTAGATCATGCGTCGTATAATTTCGCTCGTGAATCTTCAATTGTCGGGATGCAAATGCAATAACTTTCTTCCGTTGCATAAGAACACAACCAAAACCTTGTCGCGAAGCGTCACAATATATTTCAAAATCATCGTTCCCTTCTGGTAACGATAAAATAGGCGTCGTAGTTAACTTCTTCTTCAGTATTTGAAATGCGTTCTCCTGCTCCGAGGTCCATTCGTATTTCTTCCCTTTTTGCGTTAATGCTGTCAACGGCTTAGCTATTCGGGAAAAATCTTGAATAAACCTTCTATAATAACCGGCTAAACCCAAAAATTGGCGTATCTGTGTTGGTGTCTTAGGAGTCTCCCATTTTTCAATAGCTTCAGTTTTTGCTGGATCAACCTGAATTCCTTCGCTATTAACAACGTGACCAAGAAATTGCACTTCTTTCAACCAGAAAGCACACTTAGAAAATTTAGCATAAAGTTGTTCTTTTCTCAACAACTCCAGTATCAACCTTAAATGCTCTTCATGCTCTTGCTCACTCTTGGAATAGATAAGAATATCATCAATGAAAACGATAACAAACTTATCTAAATACGGACTACAAACTCGATTCATGAGGTCCATGAATACAGCTGGCGCATTCGTCAATCCAAACGGCATAACCAAAAATTCGTAATGACCATAACGTGTCCGAAAAGCAGTTTTCGGAATATCCTCTTCTTTGACGCGTAGTTGATGATAGCCCGATCTTAAGTCGATTTTCGAATAAACACATGATCCTTGCAATTGATCAAATAAGTCATCAATTCTCGGTAGTGGATACCGATTCTTGATAGTTAACTTATTTAATTCACGATAGTCTATACACATCCTAAAAGATCCATCTTTCTTCTTAACAAACAAAATTGGAGCTCCCCACGGTGAAGTACTCGGTCGTATGAATCCACGGTCCAGTAATTCTTTTAACTGACTTTGAAGTTCTTTTAACTCGGACGGTGCAAGTCTATATGGAGCACGAGCCACTGGTGCAGCTCCTGGTACTAAATCTATTTGAAATTCTACCGATCTAAATGGAGGTAATCCCGGCAATTCTTCCGGAAAAACTTCAGGAAAATCTCTTGCCACAGGCACGTCGTTGATGCACTTTTCTTTCTTTTCGACTTTATTAACATGTGCTAAAATAGCGTAACATCCCTTTTCTAAACACTTCTTGGCTTTCAAACAGCTAATGAGTTTTAGCTTTGAATTACCCTTCTCTCCATAAATCATCACCGGTATTTTATCCTTACCAGGAATACGAATTGCCTTCTTAGCACAAACAACTTCCGCTCCTATTTTGGACATCCAGTCCATGCCGACTATTACATCAAAACCTCCTAATTCTACGGGTATTAAGTCGATTTTAAACGTTTCTCCGGCTAGATTTATTTCACAACCACGACAAATTTTATCGGCTTTAATTAGTTTACCATTAGCTAACTCAATCAAGTACTTAGCATCTAGAGGTAATGATGAACAATTCAATTTAGTGTAAAAATTTCTACACACATAACTTCTATCGGCGCCAGTATCAAATAAAATAGATGCTGATAAGTTATTAATGGTAAACGTACCCGTAACAAGCTCCGGGTCTTCTCGTGCCTCTCTAGCATTAATAACAAACGCTCTTCCACGTGCAGGTCCGCCATTCTGATTCGGGCACTGGCTCTTATAATGACCTTGTTTTCCACACCCAAAACAAGTAATGTTAGCCAAAGCAGTTCTATTTGCGTTGGTGGCAGGAGTCTTGTTACCATTTGCATTTGTAACGAGAGCCTTACAATCTTCAGCAAGATGTCCCTGTCGATTGCATTTGGTGCACAACACACTACAGTAACCAAAGTGATGTTTGTGACAACGGTTGCATAAAGGACTTTGTCCTTTGTAACCAAAGCCTGAACCGCTACCCGCACCTTTCGGGGTTTCTGGTTTCTTAAAAGATTGCTGTTGGTAACCTCGATCATAATTTCCGTTCCACTTCCTTTTGTTACTTGATACCTTCACCTCAGTAGTGAATGCTTTCTTATCCAGAATGACCTGATCCATTAACTCGTTCGCCATGGTTATAGCTTCATGAATTGTCTTAGGTTTCGACGCCGTAACGTTTGCCTTGACCTTCTTGGGCAAACCACCTTTGTACATTTCAATCTTCCGTGCTTCGGTTGGAACCAATTCAGGACATAGTAAAACCAATTCCATGAATCGCTGATTGTAGTTGGTGATTTCAGTACCAACCACCTTCAAACTTCGTAACTCATCTTCTAACTTAATAACCTCATTCCTTGGACAATACTCGGTGATTATCATCGCTTTGAATTCTTCCCATGGAGTATCATAAGCTACATCTCCTCCTACCGCCTTCACATAATTCTTCCACCATGTGAGTGCACTATCTTGTAAAGTGCACGATGCAAACTTGGTCATGTCTTTTTCATCACAACCACTGATTTTGAACACCGTCTCCATCTTTTCTATCCATCGGGTTAAACCGATCGGTCCTTCCGTTCCACTGAATGATGAGGGCTTGCAAGCTTGAAACGTCTTGTAGGAGCATCCTACACGAGGATTTGGGTTAACTGCAGCAGCTCTTGCAGCCTCAACCCATAACATTCTGTCGTTCACTCGCTGGTTGATGAGTTCCTCGAGTTCTTGTTCCGTCATTCGATTCAATCGCGCCATTTCCTAATGAAAGAAAATAATTATTCACATGGAATATTATAGATGTAGTGTGTATTTATAGTACATTTATAGCTTGTTAATAATATGAACCAGGTATTATTATAAAAGCCTTTTCTTCTTATTAGCGTTTTATAATTATATCTAGGGTAGTACCTACCCGTTAATGTTCATACTTAATAGCTTAGTACAGAACCAATTACTACAATCTAAATAATACTTAACCATGGAAAATTATTGCATTTCATACTTCGCTATTTTACATATGCTTACATCAAACTTTAAACAAACCACACTAATAATATTATACAAAACATTATGTGATTCCATGGTTTAATACGGCAGCGCATCATTTGGTCTATTTCCCAAAACATTTATGTCCAGGGAATCCCCCAACGCGAATCCTAGCTGTCTCCCTACGTTTTGGCTGAGGTGCCGAAGAACTAGATGCGGGGATAGCACTAATAGGAATAGCGGGGATAGGGGTGGTAGTGTTGAGTGGAATTGGTGCCACTTCATTCTCATTAAACTCGGGATTTGGATTTTCTAATTCATTAGCCTTTCGTTTCTTTCCTAGTTCGAACTCGTCTTTTGTAATTTCCTGTATTTCTTCCTCGGGTTCACTTTCCTCCTCGGGTTCACTTTCCTCCTCGGGTTCACTTTCCGATATTTCTATAGTTGGTTCATCCGGAAATTGTGAGTCTTCCCCAAAAATACCACTTTCGTCATCGGATATGTTAATGACTGAAACACAATCTGAAGGTTCTGATTCGGAGTCGCTGAATGTGATAATAAGTTTCGAGCCCGACATCTATCACACAACAACTAACCCATTAGTACTTACATAATATTTACACATAAATTTTAACCAACAGTGATAAGCAATGGTTTTTTTTTTTTTTTTTTTTAAAATCAGACCCGGTCAAAGTCCAGACTTTACTAATGTATCCTAACGACTTCTCGGTTAGACACACTAATGCAAACCTGGTTCGCTAAGACCAACGCTCTGATACCACATGTCATAACCCGTCCTTAACCATAAGAACGCGTTAGATAACGTATGATTTCATTGCGAGGTATTGACCTCTATATGAGACATTTTTAAAAGAAAAACTGCATATATTATACATTACAAACCACAACCATTATTTTTGTTACAAGCTTAAGACAATAAAAAGAAGATTAACGTTTAGCGATAATCTTCGACTTACAAACTTTACAAATGATGACAACAACACGGTTTCTAGCATATTTTACAATACAACATCTCGGATATGCAGTTTTATTTTTGACACAAACATGCGTACGCAAGATCCTGGTTAGATCCAACATGATGCAGCGGAAGCTTTAGAAATCACCTGAGAATAGACATGTTTTAAAAGGTCAACATAAAGTTGGTGAGATATAGGTTTAATGCCGGCAGCAATATATATATAGACCACAAGATTTCGTATATAAACAGTTTAATAAAAGTATTCTAAGTGGTTGAGCACTTGGTAACCATACTTAACATTTTCACGTCGCATATTCCCTTTAATATGAAATCTTACTACACCGTACCAAGTGTAGTCACAAAACGAAGTACTGTGCAACCGTTGAATACTGGTCGTCCAGTCCGGTTGGGGTTGTCAGGCCCGATAGATCTATCAACAGGATTCGCGTTTACAATACCGCTGTAAATATTAGTTACCAAGCTACAGGGAAGTATGCCAGTGGTACAACTCAACGTAGAACATATTTTTCAGTTACTTGTGTCCATATCGTAAAACATAAAATACATGTATTCTCATCCCGAAATATTTAGAGTTTAAAAGTGGGACTATATACTCACTCTTGTCTTGATGATATATATAATTTGACTCGGTCTTCCGGTTGATATCACGAACCTATCCATATATAATATATCAATATGTTTTCATTTTAAAACAAACGTTATATATATATATACTTGTTATACTTTTAATATTTTGAATATTTCCTTAGTCCGTAGTTAGCATTTCGATGTTAGTAATTCAATTTTAATGGTTCATTTTTAGATGTTTAATATACCCGCAATAAACAAAACCCCCAACGAAATAAATAAAACCCCATCGTATATGTATTGGTTGAGATTAATCTTGACCCACGGTACCGGTGTTGTCAAATGACGTATTGCGTACATAAAGTACCGGTGTTGTCAAATGACGTGTTGCGTACAAACATGGGATCTTATGATTAATCTTCTCGTGTTGCTTACGGGTGATCCTGAACCATATGAAATTGAATTATGAGTACATATATATAAAATATCATGTTATCTTATAAAGATGTGATTTTATGTAAATTTTTCCAATGAATCCCGAAGTCAATTAAGTCTTGGATAACCAATTTTGTTTCGGTCATAGTTTCTTCGTTACAAGTCCGTTTTCGTTGATTCAAATTGCCATATTCTTGGATCGAGTTCTTCTATAAGACTATGAACTGTAAATACCTTGGTTTGTATTCAAAATCATACGGCATAGATGAAAGTTTAGTGAAACATATGAAGTTAAACATTTTTGTTACAACAAAATCATTTAATGACCATTTTTCCAAAAATACTTATACTTTGAAAAACCAAGTTTTACCTTGTTAAATTAACATATAAATAAGTTATGTTACATGTCTTGAAGTATTTTAAAAGTTAAGTTAGAAGGATCTATTTAGTTTGCAAACAAGTTTGAAAACATTCAAACTATGTTCTTGTTGTTAAACTTTTGTACCACAAAATAAGATAGCTATATATATGAATTGAATAAGGTTATGAACATAGATTCTACCTCAAGTTCCTTGGATAAGTTTGCTGTAAAAGAGGAGTAAGAAGCTAGAATCAAAAGGGTGATAGAAGTGGATGAAAGATTGGAAGTAAGTTGGTGTTCTTGGAAGGTTTTCTTGAAGTGTTTTTGTAAGAGTTTTCTTATGGTGTTTTAGTATGGTTTTTATGGCTAGATCTTCTTGATTATTTGCTGGATTGTTATGGAGTTTAGAGAGTAAGAAAGAGTGTGTGTTTTTGATAAGAAAATGGTAGTAAAAATGGATCAAAATGAGCATGTATATATACACCAAAAAAAACGTGTAACATGGTGTATATGGACAAAATTTCAAGTGATAATTTTATGTATCTAGTCCTAATTGCTTCCAAGTTCAATTACCTAGCCCTCATGGCATGAATAATGGCTGGTTAGGTGGTGATTTTGATGTGTATTTACTATTAGTAAATACGTATAGGAGCTTGGTATGATACGAGTACAAATACTCTAGGTATACGTATAGAAATTTTGTGAAAAATGGAATGAGGATTCAAATATAGCTATCTTTTGTGAATACACTTATATGGTTTTATGTATTTAAGTCTTTAAAAGTGATTAAATACATTACTTATACAATATATGTATAAACATTATATGTCTTAAGTATTTATGTCAAATAACGTTACGTATAGTTATCGTTTTGAAAACTTAAGTTAGTAGTTTCAAAATACACATATAACTTGTTGTTATTAATACAAAATGAGATATTAAAACATTTATTAATCATGTTAAATATGTATATAAACATTTATATACACAAACGTATAATTATCATATATTGTATAGTTCGTGATATCATCGGTCAAACTAGACGGTCAAACGTTGTGTAAAACTCTTTTCGGAAACATAAGTCTCAACAATTTGGATTGCTTATCAAGTTGGTAATGTTTAATTTATGTAAATATCAATCTTATAAGTATAGAACGATCGAAAAAGTGCGGGTCGTTACATTACCTCCCCGTTAAATAAATTTCGTCCCGAAATTTTAAAATTGTACCTATTTTGCGTCATCGAGAAACAAGTGTGGATACTTTTGCTTCATCTGATCCTCTAGTTCCCAAGTAAACTCGGGACCTCTTCTAGCATTCCAACGAATCTTAACAATCGGTATATTGCTCTGTTTGAGTTGTTTAACTTCACGGTCCATGATTTCAATTGGTTCTTCGACGAATTGTAGTTTCTCGTCGACATGGATTTCTTCAAGAGGAATGGTGAGGTCTTCCTTTGCAAGACACTTCTTAAGGTTTGAGACGTGAAAGGTATTATGTACTCCGGCGAGTTGTTGCGGTAACTCGAGTCGATAAGCTACCGGTCCAATGCGTTCGATGATCTTAAACGGGCCTACGTACCTTGGGTTCAGTTTACCCCTTTTTCCAAAACGTATCACACCTTTCCAAGGTGACACCTTTAGCATAACCATGTCCCCGACCTGAAACTCTAATGGTTTCCTTCGGACATCGGCGTAGCTCTTTTGGCGACTGCGGGCTGTTTTTAATCTCTCCTTGATTTGCACTATCTTCTCAGTCGTTTCATGTATGATCTCGGGACCAGTTAATTGTCGATCTCCTACTTCATTCCAACAGATAGGAGATCTACACTTCCTTCCATACAATGCTTCGAATGGCGCAGCTCCAATGCTCGCATGATAACTATTATTATACGAGAATTCTGCTAACGGTAGATATTTATCCCATCCGTTTCCAAAATCGATCACACATGCCCTGAGCATGTCTTCAAGAGTCTGAATTGTTCTTTCACTCTGCCCGTCGGTCTGCGGATGATATGCGGTACTCATATCCAAACGAGTTCCTAGTGCCTCCTGTAGTGATTGCCAAAACTTTGAGGTAAATCTACTATCACGATCGGATATAATGGAAATAGGTATTCCATGCCTTGAAACAACTTCCTTTATATACAATCGTAATAGTTTCTCCATTCTATCTGTTTCCTTTATAGGCAAGAAATGTGCAGACTTGGTGAGACGATCAACAATCACCCAAATGGTGTCGTATCCCCAGGCAGTCTTTGGTAACTTTGTGATGAAATCCATGGTAATACCATCCCATTTCCATTCTGGGATTTCTGGTTGTTGAAGTAACCCTGACGGCTTTTGATGTTCTGCTTTGACTTTAGAACAAGTTAAACACTCCCCAACATATGTTGCAACGTCGGTCTTTAAATTAGGCCACCAATAACGTGTCTTAAGATCTTGATACATCTTTCCAACTCCAGGATGTATCGAGTATCTTGTCTTATGTGCCTCGTTCAATATCAACTTCCTTAATCCACCCAACTTCGGTACCCAAATACGATTTGCAAAATACCGAATTCCATCTTCCCGTACAACAAGTTGTTTCTCGTACTTTTTCATTATTTCATTCTTTATGTTTTCTTCATTGAGTGCTTCTCGTTGAACTTCTTTGATTTGTGAGTTGAGATTCATACGAATTTTTATGTTCATTGCTCGAACTCGAATTGGTTCTCGTTCTTTTCTGCTTAAAGCATCAGCCACCACATTCGCCTTCCCGGGATGATAACGAATTTCACAATCATAGTCGTTTATTAACTCGACCCACCTACGTTGCCTCATGTTCAATTGTTTCTGATCAAAAATATGTTGAAGGCTTTTATGATCAGTAAACACAGTGAATTTAACCCCATACAAGTAGTGTCTCCACATCTTCAATGCAAACACGACTGCTCCCAATTCTAGATCATGCGTCGTATAATTTCGCTCGTGAATCTTCAATTGTCGGGATGCAAATGCAATAACTTTCTTCCGTTGCATAAGAACACAACCAAAACCTTGTCGCGAAGCGTCACAATATATTTCAAAATCATCGTTCCCTTCTGGTAACGATAAAATAGGCGTCGTAGTTAACTTCTTCTTCAGTATTTGAAATGCGTTCTCCTGCTCCGAGGTCCATTCGTATTTCTTCCCTTTTTGCGTTAATGCTGTCAACGGCTTAGCTATTCGGGAAAAATCTTGAATAAACCTTCTATAATAACCGGCTAAACCCAAAAATTGGCGTATCTGTGTTGGTGTCTTAGGAGTCTCCCATTTTTCAATAGCTTCAGTTTTTGCTGGATCAACCTGAATTCCTTCGCTATTAACAACGTGACCAAGAAATTGCACTTCTTTCAACCAGAAAGCACACTTAGAAAATTTAGCATAAAGTTGTTCTTTTCTCAACAACTCCAGTATCAACCTTAAATGCTCTTCATGCTCTTGCTCACTCTTGGAATAGATAAGAATATCATCAATGAAAACGATAACAAACTTATCTAAATACGGACTACAAACTCGATTCATGAGGTCCATGAATATAGCTGGCGCATTCGTCAATCCAAACGGCATAACCAAAAATTCGTAATGACCATAACGTGTCCGAAAAGCAGTTTTCGGAATATCCTCTTCTTTGACGCGTAGTTGATGATAGCCCGATCTTAAGTCGATTTTCGAATAAACACATGATCCTTGCAATTGATCAAATAAGTCATCAATTCTCGGTAGTGGATACCGATTCTTGATAGTTAACTTATTTAATTCACGATAGTCTATACACATCCTAAAAGATCCATCTTTCTTCTTAACAAACAAAATTGGAGCTCCCCACGGTGAAGTACTCGGTCGTATGAATCCACGGTCCAGTAATTCTTTTAACTGACTTTGAAGTTCTTTTAACTCGGACGGTGCAAGTCTATATGGAGCACGAGCCACTGGTGCAGCTCCTGGTACTAAATCTATTTGAAATTCTACCGATCTAAATGGAGGTAATCCCGGCAATTCTTCCGGAAAAACTTCAGGAAAATCTCTTGCCACAGGCACGTCGTTGATGCACTTTTCTTTCTTTTCGACTTTATTAACATGTGCTAAAATAGCGTAACATCCCTTTTCTAAACACTTCTTGGCTTTCAAACAGCTAATGAGTTTTAGCTTTGAATTACCCTTCTCTCCATAAATCATCACCGGTATTTTATCCTTACCAGGAATACGAATTGCCTTCTTAGCACAAACAACTTCCGCTCCTATTTTGGACATCCAGTCCATGCCGACTATTACATCAAAACCTCCTAATTCTACGGGTATTAAGTCGATTTTAAACGTTTCTCCGGCTAGATTTATTTCACAACCACGACAAATTTTATCGGCTTTAATTAGTTTACCATTAGCTAACTCAATCAAGTACTTAGCATCTAGAGGTAATGATGAACAATTCAATTTAGTGTAAAAATTTCTACACACATAACTTCTATCGGCGCCAGTATCAAATAAAATAGATGCTGATAAGTTATTAATGGTAAACGTACCCGTAACAAGCTCCGGGTCTTCTCGTGCCTCTCTAGCATTAATAACAAACGCTCTTCCACGTGCAGGTCCGCCATTCTGATTCGGGCACTGGCTCTTATAATGACCTTGTTTTCCACACCCAAAACAAGTAATGTTAGCCAAAGCAGTTCTATTTGCGTTGGTGGCAGGAGTCTTGTTACCATTTGCATTTGTAACGAGAGCCTTACAATCTTCAGCAAGATGTCCCTGTCGATTGCATTTGGTGCACAACACACTACAGTAACCAAAGTGATGTTTGTGACAACGGTTGCATAAAGGACTTTGTCCTTTGTAACCAAAGCCTGAACCGCTACCCGCACCTTTCGGGGTTTCTGGTTTCTTAAAAGATTGCTGTTGGTAACCTCGATCATAATTTCCGTTCCACTTCCTTTTGTTACTTGATACCTTCACCTCAGTAGTGAATGCTTTCTTATCCAGAATGACCTGATCCATTAACTCGTTCGCCATGGTTATAGCTTCATGAATTGTCTTAGGTTTCGACGCCGTAACGTTTGCCTTGACCTTCTTGGGCAAACCACCTTTGTACATTTCAATCTTCCGTGCTTCGGTTGGAACCAATTCAGGACATAGTAAAACCAATTCCATGAATCGCTGATTGTAGTTGGTGATTTCAGTACCAACCACCTTCAAACTTCGTAACTCATCTTCTAACTTAATAACCTCATTCCTTGGACAATACTCGGTGATTATCATCGCTTTGAATTCTTCCCATGGAGTATCATAAGCTACATCTCCTCCTACCGCCTTCACATAATTCTTCCACCATGTGAGTGCACTATCTTGTAAAGTGCACGATGCAAACTTGGTCATGTCTTTTTTATCACAACCACTGATTTTGAACACCGTCTCCATCTTTTCTATCCATCGGGTTAAACCGATCGGTCCTTCCGTTCCACTGAATGATGAGGGCTTGCAAGCTTGAAACGTCTTGTAGGAGCATCCTACACGAGGATTTGGGTTAACTGCAGCAGCTCTTGCAGCCTCAACCCATAACATTCTGTCGTTCACTCGCTGGTTGATGAGTTCCTCGAGTTCTTGTTCCGTCATTCGATTCAATCGCGCCATTTCCTAATGAAAGAAAATAATTATTCACATGGAATATTATAGATGTAGTGTGTATTTATAGTACATTTATAGCTTGTTAATAATATGAACCAGGTATTATTATAAAAGCCTTTTCTTCTTATTAGCGTTTTATAATTATATCTAGGGTAGTACCTACCCGTTAATGTTCATACTTAATAGCTTAGTACAGAACCAATTACTACAATCTAAATAATACTTAACCATGGAAAATTATTGCATTTCATACTTCGCTATTTTACATATGCTTACATCAAACTTTAAACAAACCACACTAATAATATTATACAAAACATTATGTGATTCCATGGTTTAATACGGCAGCGCATCATTTGGTCTATTTCCCAAAACATTTATGTCCAGGGAATCCCCCAACGCGAATCCTAGCTGTCTCCCTACGTTTTGGCTGAGGTGCCGAAGAACTAGATGCGGGGATAGCACTAATAGGAATAGCGGGGATAGGGGTGGTAGTGTTGAGTGGAATTGGTGCCACTTCATTCTCATTAAACTCGGGATTTGGATTTTCTAATTCATTAGCCTTTCATTTCTTTCCTAGTTCGAACTCGTCTTTTGTAATTTCCTGTATTTCTTCCTCGGGTTCACTTTCCTCCTCGGGTTCACTTTCCTCCTCGGGTTCACTTTCCGATATTTCTATAGTTGGTTCATCCGGAAATTGTGAGTCTTCCCCAAAAATACCACTTTCGTCATCGGATATGTTAATGACTGAAACACAATCTGAAGGTTCTGATTCGGAGTCGCTGAATGTGATAATAAGTTTCGAGCCCGACATCTATCACACAACAACTAACCCATTAGTACTTACATAATATTTACACATAAATTTTAACCAACAGTGATAAGCAATGGTTTTTTTTTTTTTTTTTTTTTTAAAATCAGACCCGGTCAAAGTCCAGACTTTACTAATGTATCCTAACGACTTCTCGGTTAGACACACTAATGCAAACCTGGTTCGCTAAGACCAACGCTCTGATACCACATGTCATAACCCGTCCTTAACCATAAGAACGCGTTAGATAACGTATGATTTCATTGCGAGGTATTGACCTCTATATGAGACATTTTTAAAAGAAAAACTGCATATATTATACATTACAAACCACAACCATTATTTTTGTTACAAGCTTAAGACAATAAAAAGAAGATTAACGTTTAGCGATAATCTTCGACTTACAAACTTTACAAATGATGACAACAACACGGTTTCTAGCATATTTTACAATACAACATCTCGGATATGCAGTTTTATTTTTGACACAAACATGCGTACGCAAGATCCTGGTTAGATCCAACATGATGCAGCGGAAGCTTTAGAAATCACCTGAGAATAGACATGTTTTAAAAGGTCAACATAAAGTTGGTGAGATATAGGTTTAATGCCGGCAGCAATATATATATAGACCACAAGATTTCGTATATAAACAGTTTAATAAAAGTATTCTAAGTGGTTGAGCACTTGGTAACCATACTTAACATTTTCACGTCGCATATTCCCTTTAATATGAAATCTTACTACACCGTACCAAGTGTAGTCACAAAACGAAGTACTGTGCAACCGTTGAATACTGGTCGTCCAGTCCGGTTGGGGTTGTCAGGCCCGATAGATCTATCAACAGGATTCGCGTTTACAATACCGCTGTAAATATTAGTTACCAAGCTACAGGGAAGTATGCCAGTGGTACAACTCAACGTAGAACATATTTTTCAGTTACTTGTGTCCATATCGTAAAACATAAAATACATGTATTCTCATCCCGAAATATTTAGAGTTTAAAAGTGGGACTATATACTCACTCTTGTCTTGATGATATATATAATTTGACTCGGTCTTCCGGTTGATATCACGAACCTATCCATATATAATATATCAATATGTTTTCATTTTAAAACAAACGTTATATATATATATACTTGTTATACTTTTAATATTTTGAATATTTCCTTAGTCCGTAGTTAGCATTTCGATGTTAGTAATTCAATTTTAATGGTTCATTTTTAGATGTTTAATATACCCGCAATAAACAAAACCCCCAACGAAATAAATAAAACCCCATCGTATATGTATTGGTTGAGATTAATCTTGACCCACGGTACCGGTGTTGTCAAATGACGTATTGCGTACATAAAGTACCGGTGTTGTCAAATGACGTGTTGCGTACAAACATGGGATCTTATGATTAATCTTCTCGTGTTGCTTACGGGTGATCCTGAACCATATGAAATTGAATTATGAGTACATATATATAAAATATCATGTTATCTTATAAAGATGTGATTTTATGTAAATTTTTCCAATGAATCCCGAAGTCAATTAAGTCTTGGATAACCAATTTTGTTTCGGTCATAGTTTCTTCGTTACAAGTCCGTTTTCGTTGATTCAAATTGCCATCTTCTTGGATCGAGTTCTTCTATAAGACTATGAACTGTAAATACCTTGGTTTGTATTCAAAATCATACGGCATAGATGAAAGTTTAGTGAAACATATGAAGTTAAACATTTTTGTTACAACAAAATCATTTAATGACCATTTTTCCAAAAATACTTATACTTTGAAAAACCAAGTTTTACCTTGTTAAATTAACATATAAATAAGTTATGTTACATGTCTTGAAGTATTTTAAAAGTTAAGTTAGAAGGATCTATTTAGTTTGCAAACAAGTTTGAAAACATTCAAACTATGTTCTTGTTGTTAAACTTTTGTACCACAAAATAAGATAGCTATATATATGAATTGAATAAGGTTATGAACATAGATTCTACCTCAAGTTCCTTGGATAAGTTTGCTGTAAAAGAGGAGTAAGAAGCTAGAATCAAAAGGGTGATAGAAGTGGATGAAAGATTGGAAGTAAGTTGGTGTTCTTGGAAGGTTTTCTTGAAGTGTTTTTGTAAGAGTTTTCTTATGGTGTTTTAGTATGGTTTTTATGGCTAGATCTTCTTGATTATTTGCTGGATTGTTATGGAGTTTAGAGAGTAAGAAAGAGTGTGTGTTTTTGATAAGAAAATGGTAGTAAAAATGGATCAAAATGAGCATGTATATATACACCAAAAAAAACGTGTAACATGGTGTATATGGACAAAATTTCAAGTGATAATTTTATGTATCTAGTCCTAATTGCTTCCAAGTTCAATTACCTAGCCCTCATGGCATGAATAATGGCTGGTTAGGTGGTGATTTTGATGTGTATTTACTATTAGTAAATACGTATAGGAGCTTGGTATGATACGAGTACAAATACTCTAGGTATACGTATAGAAATTTTGTGAAAAATGGAATGAGGATTCAAATATAGCTATCTTTTGTGAATACACTTATATGGTTTTATGTATTTAAGTCTTTAAAAGTGATTAAATACATTACTTATACAATATATGTATAAACATTATATGTCTTAAGTATTTATGTCAAATAACGTTACGTATAGTTATCGTTTTGAAAACTTAAGTTAGTAGTTTCAAAATACACATATAACTTGTTGTTATTAATACAAAATGAGATATTAAAACATTTATTAATCATGTTAAATATGTATATATACATTTATATACACAAACGTATAATTATCATATATTGTATAGTTCGTGATATCATCGGTCAAACTAGACGGTCAAACGTTGTGTAAAACTCTTTTCGGAAACATAAGTCTCAACAATTTGGATTGCTTATCAAGTTGGTAATGTTTAATTTATGTAAATATCAATCTTATAAGTATAGAACGATCGAAAAAGTGCGGGTCGTTACAATATGCGTTGTGCTTTTCATCATATTCGCTTTTTATCATATGCACTTATCATATGCGATGCGCTTTTTATCATATGCGCTTTTTTATGTGAATAGTAAATTAATTAATTTCGTTTTACTATTCATATGAATTAATTTAGATTTACTATTTTGTTAATTGAGTAATATATATATACATCATATACTTGTGACTCCGAAGGCTCAAATGAATTTGACCATATAGTTATACGTTGTACCTTGCACATTAATTTTCAGTAGAAGCTTTAGATGCATATTATTTTCAGTAGAAGCTTTAGATGCACTTTTTTTTTTAATCACCAAATACCACAAACACTTTGTTTGCGTTTGTTCATAGTCATCAATGAAAACCATTTTCTTTAATTTTATTTTATACAATAAAATTAACGCATCATTATTCTTTTCAAAAATAATAATCTATTGTTATTATTCACTTGTGCCATGTTTAACAACAAAAGTCAACAACCTCTGTCTTGTTTGTTGTGGCAACCAAAAACAACCTTTGCTTTTGTTACCGAGAATCCAAGACCAAAAAACAATTAATTTTTAATTAATCTTTTATCAAAACCATAAATGATTTTATTGATCTACGTTGATATGGCCATAAAGAATTGACGGCTGACCTACTTTTGTAAGTGTATTTCGGCTATCATCCCGAAAACGCACAACGACCTTTTTTTTTTATGAACTATTTGTTTCATATCTAGCTTAGGCAATTATTGTGAACATTTGGTCCCTATAAGAGCATTTATTTTTTAGACTTTTAGTTGATTTGTACTTGTCACAATTAGGGATAGCACCCGCGGGTCGTGGATGCGGATCCATTGGATCCATCACCCGTACCCGCGGATTTTTTTAAAGAGACATCCAATTGAACCCTTGTTCGTTGAAACAATTTGACTATATTTTTACTCCCCATTATTAAACGGGCCATTTTGATGCACACTCTTAAAAAAATAATTTGTTTTTTAAGTTTTATTATTCAACCTCCTTTTTTCTACGGTCACGTTTTTAACAAAACATTTGACAAGTTTGGAAAAAAGTTTTTTATTGATTATCATCAAAAGTTTTCTATTGTCACTCTACTGGATGGAATTATGGCATACAACCAAAATTGCAACCCAACACTACATAAGAACAAAAAGGTTGTTTTTAATTAACATATGTATATGTGTTAAACTCGGAATAATAATAACTTATTTTAGAAAATTAACATAAGACATGTTGAAACATTTTTGTCACATTTAGCTCATCAAGTCTAATACTTATCATTGATAGATTTTATCACGTCTAGGAGATGTTTACTTTTTTCTTGTATTAAGTCCTACTTTCATTTACCTTTGTTTGGAAAAAAGTTTTTTTTTTACTTTGCTTTCCCCCTTTCTGTAAAACTCATTTAAACACTTTCTTTATTTTTTTTTTTTAAAAAAAACTTCCTTTTTTTTTACGTTACCCGTAAATTATAAATATATAAAAAAAACTTTTTGTTTAAATTTTTTTTCTAGTTTTTAAAAGGCCACTTGACCAATTTTTTAATTCTTTCACAACACCTGATATCGTGATCGTGACCTTTCACCAAAGCAAGAGATATTCTTGATAAACTAAACACGGACTCGTGTTTGAAATTGTCGGCCACAAAAAAATTCATTTGATAAAAGTATATATTTTTTTTTAGTTATAGAAGGAGACCACTTCATTTTCAATACTTCATTTTTGACAAAAAACTATTCCATTTTACTATCCCCTTTTTTTTCTTACTTTAACTTTTAAGATATACTTTTAATAAAAATATAAACTACTTTTTCTTATTTTAACTTTTAAGATTTACTTTTAATAAAAGTACAAACTACTTTTTCTTATTTTAACTTTTAAGATTTACTTTTAATAAAAATACAAACTATTTTTTTATTTTAACTTTTAAAATTATAAATTTAAGAATAAACATTAGTATGCATGAAATAAATAATGATTAATTGCATAAGTAATCATAAATGTTAGATAACATATAAAGACCCCGTCGTATTCGTATTGATCGGAATTAATCTCGACCCATGGTACCGTGTTGTCAAATGACGTGTTGCGTACATAAAGTACCGTGTTGTCAAATGACGTGTTGCGTACAATCATGAGGTCTTATTAACATAAATATAAATGTTAGTGAAGTTAATAAGAGTTAGATTACAGAAAATATAATTCAGGTGGTATAACCGACCATATATAACTTAAATAACATAAATATAAATGTTAGTGAAGTTAGTAAAAGTTAGATTACAGAAATATAATTCAGGTGGTATAACCGACCATATATAACTTAAATAACATAAATATAAATGTTAGTGAAGTTAGTAAAAGTTAGATTACAGAAATATAATTCAGGTGGTATAACCGACCATATATAACTTAAATAACATAAATATAAATGTTAGTAGTCCAAAATTTGATATATTCGAGTCTGAAAATTATTAATAATTTCATACCTTGATTAGTGATTCGTGATCGTTTGAGATATCTTTTAATTATACTAAGCTTTTCGTGCTGATAACGTGTTATAATTCAGTAGGCTTATAACTACCTTTAATGGTTATAAGAACAAAGAGAGAAAAAGAGAGAAGAAGGAGAGAAGAAATATTGATATTGATATTTCAAGAGAAATGGTGCACCTTAAATGGTTACCATACATGTCTATTTATAGTATAAAATATTATTATGCAAGAAATATAATAATAATAAAATTAACATCCAATCTAGATATTTTATAACACAATCTAGATATTTTATAACAAGTGGATCTTTGTTGGCCCGTTACTAATATTCAAAATAATATAGAGTTTTATGTTCCCAGACTACTTGGTGTATTCCAGAAACTTTACAGTGCCAAATTTCTCATCCTTGATGTGGACATCACTCAGGTATACAAATATCTCCAAGTTAAAAAAAACTTTCTTACAATGCCATTTAGTTTTTAAAAGAAAAACTTTACAAAAAAAGCTTTAAAATTTCAATGAGAAAAAGCTTTTGATTCCTTCGTACAAATTATACTCGCAAACCTAAAAAAAAAAAGCCTTACTTTAAAGCTTAGAAGTCTCACTTATAACTTTTTTAGATCTTTTGAATCTATATATATATATATTTAAACTTTGTTTTTTCGTTAAAAAAAAAATTAAATGTTCACATAAATTTTGTGTAAAAAGAGAATTCTTCTCACACCAAGCATGTTTTCACCCGAATGTATGCACCAAAGTTTTATACAAATTTCTATAGGAACTAATTTAACAATAAAGTTGCATACTAACTTCGTTTTGATTAAGTTATAATCAAGATTTATGTTAGTTGTTAACCAAGTTTTGTTGTAGTTATATTGCATTTTATCCTTTTGTTCATCTATGAACACAGTGCTGATTTAAAGTTTCTGTTTCTTTGTATATAAAGTTGCTTTCATCATGCATGAAGGAGGATCAAATGTTGCTTGAACCTTGTCCATTCAATAACTTAAAGTATTTGAAGATGAGAACGATGGTGGAGGCTCAGAAACATGTAGTTGTACCCGTTGAACTGAAAAACTACTTTCTTGACAAGTCTCCAAGTGTCACTTTCATTACAGATTATCCTCAGGTAAATACAATTGTTCAGATTTAATTCCGCATAAAAAATTAAACGTCGAAAACATGTCGAACTATGTAACGTGGAGGTTAAACTTTTTAAAATGATGTATTTTTATCCAGATTTAGCATGAAACCTTTCTTATGTGGACAAGAATTACAGTAAGATTTTGTTAAGCAAAGTTTTAAGGTCCATTTGTAAGTTTCTGTCCCTACAAAGCAAAAGGAGATGTTTGATACCGAAATAGGAATCCAAGATAAAGTAAACCCACGTTTAAACTATCTATATGCACTTATAAATGTTACATTATATTTTTTTATGTAAACATATATATGTCTCAGTAGTTTTGTAATAGATTATTTTTTCTATTCGAGCCAGCAGGTACATGATGATGCAACAGAAAAAACGATGGCCAAGTTAGATCCAGAGAAACAAAACCAGCTGATACTATAAACGAAGCTAAGGAAATGTTGGATGCAAGTATAACACAAATGCAAGAGGCTGCTATGTTGGAGGCGAAAATATATATGCTAGAGAAAGATATTACAAAGCAAAAGGAAATGTTTGAGGCTAAAATACAGATGCAAGATCAAATAATCACGAAGCAGAAGGCGATGTTTGAGGCTAAAATACAAATACAAGATCAAATTATCACAGTTCAGAAGGCGATGTTTGAGGCTAAAATACAAATGCTAGAGGAAGCAAAGTTGGATCATGAAAAATTGATGTCATGTGTCATTAAGTCCAAAATAGCACAGCTGAAAGCTCAAGTTGAGAGTGGGGCCCCAGATTATGAAGTGATCCGCTCAATAGGGTCTGAGATCAAATTAGTTATGAATTTGATACCCGAGAGCTTAAGGGCATTCATGGTCGCACAATTATCTTTTGAGTATGTACAATGGAATAGTTTGTTCCTTACCCACGTTGATGCGAGCCAATGGTCAAAGATTGAAACCGAGCTGGGGATTTTTAACGGATGATGAGATTTACCTTTTTTTTATTTATTTATAACATTTACATGTAGCTGTGACAATATTAATTGTAACAGTGGACCTAAAATGGTCACAAATGGTTTACTCTTGGATCTTAGAGCTACATTTTGTAGTTATATATATGTATGGTAGATGCTTTAACTAAGATTAGCATTTAGCTAATGCCTTCACTAGTCAAATTTGTGGCAACTAGTTTAATGATTGGTATCAAGCATATATGTTTGTTGGTTACTTAGTTTCTAACTATATCTAAACTAGACTTTGGTTACCGCTGTTGTGGCGGGTGTTATGATCTTTCTGTTTTTAAAGTTGAATGGATTTTTGTGTGTGTGTCGGGTGTCCGATCTAATTTGTTTCTGGTTTTGTAGCCCCCATTCTTTCTTTTTTCTTCCTCCATCCACCGGCCTCTAGCCGGTGGCTTGGACCTTTTGATTGGCCATGGGTAAGAATCCAGGAAACAATAACAATAAGAAGAAAGAATCTCAATCAGTTGCAAAGGTGTTGCGAAGTCGAACTATTGGAGGCGAGGAGAATATCGAGGTTAGCGATGACGCATCATCTAAGCTTGAAACTGAGAAGAAGACTGATGATTGTATGGCAGATGCTTCTGATCTATCAGCAGCGAAATCTAAAACCCACTCTAGGGATTTACAAACCGAATCATTGACTAGTGATGCGGCAGGTAATTCTTCCCCATCTGCTACTTCTGTTAATGTAACAACAGGGGATGGTGTGGGACCACAGATCAATAATCATGTCGTTAATATGGGCGATGAACAAATAAGCGTTAAAACAACTTCATATTCTTCTGAAAAAGATGTCGACGCCAAGATCAAGGAACATGAAGAGAGAGTTGGTGATATTGATTCGCCAAAGAAGAAAATTAGAGATCTTGATTCACTTGAGCAAGATAAACAGCCAATTCTTAATTGTCCTATGGAGGATAAATATAGGAGTGAAAAAAATCATATGCCTTCTGTTTCATATTTTCAGGCGGCTGGGGGATCTATTCCTAAAAAAAAATAGTGGACTTCAGGTTCATTGAACGTTCTGCTAGTTTGGAGGATGGTATAGATGTAGAATTGCCGCTGTCATCTATTTTGGAAGTGAATGAACGGTACAATAATACTCTTTATGGGTATTTTTTAGGCAAACGAGTGGCATATCCGGTTATTAAAAATTATGTTACAAACGTATGGAAGAAGTTTGGATTGGGAAAAATAATGATGAACTCTAAGGGTTTCTTCTTCTTTAAGTTTGCTTCGGAAACATGATTGCTAGGAGTGTTAGAATCGGGCCCGTGGATTATTCGTTCAACTCCTATAATTCTTAATTCATGGTCTCCTGATGTTTCATTAACAAAGGAGGATTTAACCCGTGTTCCGATTTGGGTGAAAATACATGATGTACCGATTGCAGGATTTACTGAGATAGGATTAAGCGTCATAGCATCAAATATTGGTTATCCTCTGAAGTTAGATTCATACACGAGTACAATGTGTTTAGAGTCGTGGGGGAGGCCTAATTTTGCTCGAGCATTGATTGAAGTTTCGTCAGATAGAGAGTTAAAAGATAGCATCAAAATGGCAATTCCTAGTGTCGATGGGAAGAGAAAATCCGTATGTACTTTAAAAGTTGAATACGAATGGGAGCCCCCTCGATGTGCGTCTTGTGCTACATTTGGGCACATGGAGCCTCACTGTCCAAAAAATGTTACTATAACAGAAGAAAATCAGTCAAAGGAGGAAGATTGCGTTGTAACAGTTGGCATAAAAGAATCAAATGGGGTAAGCAAGGTTAGTAACAAACAAAAGGCTGGATTTGGTGTGGGAAAGCCTAAGAAAAATTTGGTTTATAGGCGCAAGAAGAGCGTAGACCAAATTAATGCTAATAATGGATTGCCGAAGGTAGCACCAGTGGACAAAAGAGATTCAGAAGTTGGGACAAGTAAGACCTCTCAAGTAAAGATTCAAAATTCGTTTGGAGCCCTAAATAATGACATATATAACCTAATCGACGAACCAAGTGATGTTGAATTTGATAAAGACGAAACTTCCGAATTTATGGCAGGGAAAAATGTAGTCAAGGCAACGACTACGTTTGGCATGAAAAAGGGTTGGTTGTAGTTGTTTGTCCTTGCTTAGATGAGTAGGTTGGTGTTATTGGTTTTGCTAGTCCTTGTGTTTTGTAGGTCTAGCTTGTTTTTGTGGTTTTCTGTGAGGCCGTAAGGCGTGCTTTCGGTCGTTGTTCTTATTTGTATCTTTTATTATTTTTATAAATAATATTTACCGGGTGAAACCCTTTACCTAAAAAAAAAAAAGTATTATGCAAATGAAGGTTCTTGCTTATGCTTTGATTGATTGATGGTATTCTGGTAGGTATGTTGGGGTTCATGTTGTAATGTGTCGCGGGTGATCCTGTTAGATATGGTCTACCTGCATTGAAAAAGCAAGTTCCTTTTTATTCTTTTTTCGGCTTTTGAGTGTATAGTTTGTGTACAGTACAATTGCAAGTATGGATCTTGTACATTTGTTTGAGGAGTTCAACGCTTAGACAAATATCCGGTATCGTTATTCAGAGTCAACATTTGACTGAATCAAAGACGAAGTTGAAAATCGATAGTGATTATACATACATGATACAACCATACCTGGATACATAATGCATGGTATGGGGACTAATCAGCCATTGACTAACTTAATTACCTTTTGACTGATTGTGATTGTGACTGATCATGACCAATTTTGATCGAAATTTACCCATTGACCGATCGTTGACCGGTGACTTTGACTTACTTGGGCCTAGTCGGGTTGACTAGTCCCCAAATACAACTACTTGGGGACTAGTCGGACAACTTTTACAACACTAAGCGACGAGATTAGTTGGTCGAAATGCTCACCAGAAAGTTTGAGCCGGTGATATTGTCAATAGTATGTACAATTAGCATAATTTAGAACTGTCTTCGATCATCATAAAAGAAAAATAAAGGTTGCAACAGATTCAGGAGAAGGGAATGGTTGTTTAGATTAACTAGCCTACTACTGCGTGTGTGTTATCTCGAATACTCGTATTTTTTCATCTTTGCTAATTTTCTTCGATTAATTATATTCTAAGAATGTATCATCATCAACTCGTTTTTCTGCATTCACATTGTCTGAGATTATCGATTGTAACTATTCTCACATCTTCCCAAATTTACAAGCTCAACAAGTTACTAGTATATGTCTATATATAATCTTATTTCAGGTACGTACATAAGGTATCCCCACTTTCAGGAGGAAAAGAAGAAAAAGAAAATGTAAATCTAATAAAGAGGAAACAATCAAATACAATACACATGTAGTAGTAAAGTAAAAATAAATGAATGAATTCTAACCTTTTCGACCGTGCTCTTCGAAGACGTACAACAAAGGCATCATCTTCGAAGACTATCAATTACTCCATAATATATATTGATACAGGTGATCATTAATAAGTTGCTGAAAGCTGGTACTTACTAACCAGTTCAAATAAATAAGTAATGACCATTGCAGCAGCTTCAAATTATCATAGCTGAGTGCAAATGCAAATTAAACATTTTAATCCTTGACATACAAACAAGGTTGCCAAAATCCCTACTCATTTGTAGGGAGTACTCGGAAACTAGGGAACTCGGATGTTGACCAAGTTTGACTTTGCCTGATTTTCCAAGTAATCCCGAGTTTTGATCGATTTCCCATGTAATCCCGAGTTTTGACCGACATTGACCAAGTTTGACGGAGTTTGACCGATAGTTCCCAGAGATGCAAAAACCAAGTACTCGCCGAGATTCCACTTCTGCAACTTTGATGAGAAAATTGATATTTTTCGTCATTCATCCCTGTTTTTGCTGGATGTAGCTTGTAAGGGACATTTTTAGACCGCATTAGTGAAAACGGGTCATGGATGATGGCCGAGTAGTTGAGGTATATATATATATATATTTTTTTATTTCTTCATACAATGTTAATACGGGTCGGGTAGTAATCTAAAACATATTTATGTCAGACAGAGCATGTTTGTAATCATATGTGTTGGGTAGCGATTTTAAACAGATCCAACTTTGATACAAATTTGGCTAGTCATATGTGTTGAGTAAGAAAAAGAGCAGGTCCACGTCGTAAGTTTTCAAAAATCTCATTCCATTTTCGTGATTAGTTTATCTTTTTTTTTTTTTTTTTTTAAAAGTTGTCTACTTTTACTGCTTGTTAGCATGACTGGTTTGTTACGAAAAATGAGTTTGGAGGTTCAGAATTTGGCGGATATCCTTCTTTGAATCAAAGATTTGAATCTTATGACGTTAAGGAGTCAATAACCATCCATTGTGGGTATGATTTCCCCCAAAAATCATCAACACACGTTTTCTGCAAAATGTCGGGTTCGGGTAAGACTTGTTTTGGTAATGTGTCAAAATGGGTAGTGTTTTGGTAGGGTATCATTTCGCCTAATTTAAGATCTTTCTATATTACTCAAAAAAGATGAGTTGCAAGTTAATATATTTATATTATTTCTATACATACTAACAGACAAAACACTGTTTCACTATTCACCAATAGTAACCAGGGGTATTTTCATCATTTCACCTTTTTTTTTGTCCCCAACGATAAAATAAGCAACTTTCGTAAAAGAACCAACCCTTCAATGTTACCAAAAGATGTCGAAAAAAATTCTTTTTTACAAAAAAATCAACTAACATTTTTTTCCCTCTCTTTTCTTCCTCAACGATAAAAGAGGCAACTTTCATAAAATGAAAAACACTTCGATGCTACCAAAAGATGTCGAAAAACATTCTTTTTTACAATATAGATCAACTAACTTAAAAAAATAGACAAAACACTGTTTCACTATTCATCAATAGTAACCAGGGGTATTTTCATCATTTCACCTTTTTTTGTGTCCCCAACGATAAAATAAGCAACTTTCGTAAAAGAACCAACCCTTCAATGTTACCAAAAGATGTCGAAAAAAATTCTTTTTTACAAAAAAATCAACTAGCTTTTTTTTTCCCACTCTTTTCTTCCTCAACGATAAAAGAGGCAACTTTCATAAAATGAACAACCCTTCAATGCTACCAAAAGATGTCGAAAAACATTCTTTTTTCCAAAATAGATCAACTAACTTAAAAAAAAAACGAACGTTAAAAGAAGCAACTTTCACAAAAGGAACAACCCTTCAATGTTAAAATGTTAGATGTCGAAAAAAAATTCTTTTTTTACAAAATAGATCAAGACTTCTTTTTTAACTCGCATTCAAAATGGAGCCCCCGGCGCGAAGCGAGGGCTCCACAACTAGTGATATCTATAGTATATTTTGATCTTTTCTGGAGCTTTTATGTACTAAAAGAACACTTTGGGCAACCTTTGACCCATTCTCCCATAGACACCTTTTCATGCTAGTTGTATTGTTTATTTTATTTTATTTTTTAAAATTAATTACTAGTTTGACCCATTAGAATTCCAACACAACGTGAATCCTCCAATTCATTAGTAGATGGGTCATGGGTTGATATGTCACCTCTTGTTTTCATACATCAGGTCTTGTTAATTTCCGTTAACCAGAAGAATTCGAAGGGAATGTTCATGTTTGGATATTTGCTTTTGAAGTGATTGTTGTGAACTCTAATCGCATTAGTTTAGTTGCACATCCAAACACCCCCTAATAATCCAGGTACATCAGCAACTTTATTTATAGGTCATGTGAAACAATTGTGAGTTAGGAATACTATATGGATTATTTGACTTTCACTGACTAGTTTATATCAAATATCTAAGAACATAATATCAACGTCCAGTAATTTAAACACTCTAAATGAGATTAACATTTTAAAAGTATAATTCGATTGGCAATATAACTGTTTTGGATGGAATACTTATCTACATGGGATCATATTTGGTTCATACAACATCAAAGATTGCTGAACTTGCAAAATCAGGGGGAATTATAAGTGCACGAAAACTGTTTGATGAAATGCCTCAACGAGATATAATGGTATGGAACACCATGCTTACTTGTTACACTCATCTGAGTCTTTACCATGAAACCTTATTGCTGTTCCATCAATTAATGAAAGGGCTTTGCAGCATCAAACCTGATCACTACTCTTTTACTGCAACTTTAAGTTCATGTGCAGGTTTGTGCAACCTTTTTTATGGACAAAAGGTTCATGCTTTAATTGTTGTTACAGGATATCGTTCTTCACTTCCGGTTAATAATGCACTTATTGATATGTATGGCAAGTGTTTAAACCCTTGCAGTGCAAACGATGTATTCAAAGACATTGAGTTTAAAAACAATGTTTCATGGTGTTCATTGTTGTTTGCTTATGTTCATGCTCATCAGTTTCAGATGGCTCAAAGTGTTTTTGATGCTATGCCTAATAAGATGAACAACGTTGCTTGGAATACTATGATCGTTGGGCACGCTCGTCATGGGAATATCGAAACTTGTATTGATTTGTTCATGAAAATGACGTGCGATCAAGATCAATGGACGTTTAGTTCACTCATGAATGCATCTGCTGAATCAAAACAGTATATTATCGGTTGCATGATTCATGCCATTGTTGTTAAAAAAGGTTGGAGTCTTGCAGTTGAGGTTAGCAACTCGGTACTTAGCTTCTATGCACAATTAAGTAATCATCCTGCTGATGTGGCGAATATGTTCGAGTCCATGGAGACTTTAACTACTGTTTCATGGAATGCAATAATAGACGCTCAAATGAAAATAGGAGATACACAAAAAGCACTTGATGCATTTAATAAATCACCCGAAAAGAATGTTATATCATGGACTTCAATGATGACTGGTTACGTTAGAAATGGTAATTCTGAAAAAGCATTAGCCTTTTTCGTTGATATGATAAGAACGGGCCTTGAACCCGACGAATTTTCAATTGCAACGGTATTACATGCGTGCTCGATAATGGCAACTTTAGGACATGGTAAAATAATTCATAGTCTTGCAATACGTTATGGTTTTCATCGTTATGCTTATGCTGGAAATGGGTTGGTTAACATGTATGCAAAATGTGGAGACATTAACGGATCGAAACAATCTTTTAATGAAATTATTGAAAAAGATTTGGTTTCGTGGAACACTTTGTTAATTGCTTATGGTCTTCATGGTTTGGGTGAAAAAGCTATAAACTTTTATGAAGAAATGGTAGAAAATGGTTTGAAACCGGATAAAGTTACATTTATAAGTTTGCTAATGACTTGTAGTCATTTAGGGCTAATTAATAAAGGTCGTTTGATTTTTAAATCGATGAGTGAGATATATGGAATCTGTCCCGAAATAGACCATATTGCGTGTATGGTTGATATGCTTGCTCGAGGAGGCTACTTGAAAGAAGCACGAGAAATGGCTAATAGGACAGGTGGCGTTAATTCAAGTGAAGCGGTTTTTGGAGCCTGTTATGCACATAGTGATGTAGATATGGGAACTGAATTGGGTGTTAAGTTGAAAATGTTGGAACCCAAATACGAAATGAGTTATGTGATGCTGTCGAATTTGTATTGTGCGAGTGAAAAGTGGAAAGAAGCCGAGTTAGTTCGAAAAGCAATGGCAGATCATGGTGTGAAGAAGGTACCTGGTTGTAGTTGGATCGAAGTAAAAAACAAAGTTATGTGTTTTGTTACTGGTAATAGTTTATGTGTACACAATAAAGATATGTCTTTTATTTTATACTTGCTTGTTAACCATATGAAAAATGCATCATAGTGGAATTAAGCATATGTGATGTGAACTTCCTAGTTAATGATAAACCCAGAGGTGACAATGTTGACTTATGAATTGGTCGATATGGGTTATGTTTTCTTAGACGGGTTAAGTTTAACAATATCTATTTCTACTGTTGAAAGGAAGCATTTGTTAATTGATTATCGTTGTGTTTGGGTTTGTGTTTCTATTGTGAGTAACCTAAATTGGTTGTAAAGTTTGGGGTTCCTGAGATCACACCAGGTAGCTATACATACACAAAAAGGTAATCAACTATCAATATCTTTATTTATATTCACCATCTTTCTCTTTTTTTTTTCTTCCTAATTTTATTTAATAATATCGTATGTTGCTGCTTTCAGTTTCTCCTAACATGACAGCTAGGGTTTCAACAACTCTACTAGCTTTTGTAGATTTCACCTGTTTCTAAAATTGCTGATGTCTTCCTTTTAAAGCTGCTAATTTATTATTTATCCCAGTAATCAATCAGTGTTGTTACATAAGCTGGTACTTACTAACCAGTTCAACTAAATAAGTAATGATCATTGCAGCAGCTTCAAATTATCATAGCTGAGTGCAAATGCAAATTAAACATTTTAATCCATGACATACAAACAAGGTTGCCAAAATCCTTACTCGTTTGTAGGGAGTACTCGGCAACCAGGGGACTTGAATGTTGACCAACTTTGACTTTGCCTTATTTTCCATGTAACCCCAAGTTTTGATCGATTTTCCATGTAATCTCGAGTTTGACCGACATTGACCAAGTTTGACTGTGTTTGACCAACTATTCTCCGAGTTGCATAAACCAAATACTCATCCATGTTGAAAATAAATAGATCTCTCAAAAGTGAACAAATTCTTAGAGTGGTTTCATATATAGCCTTTATATAAGTATGTAAAATGTAGAATATATATCTTATACTAATAGTACGTATTAGTTACATTTAAGAGTATATCTAATTAATTGCAGTTTCATGAGCTTCTGCTTCTATTTGACATTCAGTTGGGATCACATCAACCATGGTTTGTAGCTCTCTTTGACCGTTTACAGTAACATTGGGGCTAGTTACTAAAGGAAACTCGAATTGAGTTTTCTCAGTGTTGCTAGGAGTTACAGGGTCCTATAAGTAAAAACATGCAACAGTAAGGATTAATTCAGCAAATATGTTGACATGTATATATAATAATTATGACATTTTTGTAACTAGGTTAACAACAAATAACAAGGCAGTACTCGGTCAGACGAAGTCAAACTCATATAAAACTTGGTCAACACTCGGGATTACTCTGAAAATCGGTCAAAACTCTACCAAAGCTCAGGACTCCTCGTAAAATGGGTCAAAACTCGGTTAAAGTCAAACTTGGTCAACATTTGAGTACTCCGCGAGTTTCCTGGTACTACTTAAAAAATCTCGGCCGAGTACTCTCCGAGTAGCGATATTTGCAATTCAAGTGTGTTGCAGGATATATGGAACTTAATCTCTCAAATTAGATAATTAGAAACGTAATATGAAGAAATATGGAACTTTCTGATTAGTGACAACTGACAAACATAAGTTATAACATATTAAAACTTGCAATCAAATTGATAATCTTTTGAAACAGAAGCGGGAGTGAGAGCTTACACCTTTTCCTCCTTTACGATTCCGACTTCAAAGTTTCAACCTTTTTTTGCCATTTTAGAAGCTTCTTCCTTCACTTTTAAAAGGGTATGTTCCGATACTTCAAGATCACATCTTTGTCTAACATTTGACATTTCTAACAGACCGACTTTTTCTTTAAGTGAAGAAAGCTTGGTTTTCTCTTTTTGCAACAACCCATTGCTCGAGGCAGAGCGTATTGCGTATTGAAGAAGAAAAGAAAAAAAAAAGATATTATATATCATCTCTTAAAGAAAAAGCAGCAAAAGAAGCCGAACAATTGAACATCGAGATGCAAAAACTAGAAAACGAGAGAAAAGAAATCAATGTTGATGTTCATCATACCACCGAGGCATTGCCTGAGTGGTATAAGCTCCTGGCGCGTGTTCAAATCCAGGGTGAGATTTTCGGATTCTGTTGTGGTGAATAAAGTTATATGCCCTAAGTCACTCGGTTTAATCCAAAGCACACCGGGTAGCCAATGCGACGATGGTGTGTGAAGAGTTTCCTCCTAACGCGTGAGTGAGTGACAAATGAGAGTATTCGATGTCGAAATAGCCGGTAAAAAAAATGTTAGATGTTTTTTTTTTTGAACGGCCAAAATTTTATATAAACACACGATATCCTAGCAAGTAACTAGAATAACTCGTGAAAAATATTACAATGGCTTAATGCGCCAATCGTTCTAACTTAAAAATGTTAGATGTTCATGATGTTATATTGTCTCATGTGATTGTAATGATGTTATGAAGCCTCTGGAAGTCCCAATTCCCATTTCTAACACGCAAATTCCTCAATTGGATTTGAGTGTTCATGAGGTCAACAAAAGTCAACATCCTGTTTTTGTTTCTGCTCATGTATGCTTGCAAGAACATTAGCAGCCGCCCAGCCGCCCCAATTGAGACAAAAATCGATATTCATTATCTTAATTCTTAAAAAATGGTGTCTGGAATTGATTTATCAGCACAAATTTGGACCGATTTGTGTCCTATAGAGAGAAGACGACAACATGAATTCTTTTGTTTTGGTATGGATATCTTGTTAAGCTCGATTTGCAAGGGACACGAAGGTTTTTTGATGTGTTTTTTGATTTAGAACCTCGTTATTGGCACGGGTTTTTGTCATCAAGATTGTTTCTACCCGAGTTATTGACATTTAGGCTTTCGCTTTTCGCTCATGCTTCTAATCCAAGTAGGATAGAGATTATGGCTAAAGGAACTCTACCATTGGCAACTATGATCAACAATTTAGTTCAAGATCGAGAATAAACATAAAAATTCAATACATATATACATGTAAGCTTTTGTTCTTTACAATTTAGATACTATCACGATTATTGTATGTTTCATTGTTATAGACAATCTGCTGGCTTTAGGGATGGCAATGGATGGAAAAAAAATCCGAGATTTGCGGATACCCGTACCTGTGATGGACGGATAATTTTGAAAAGGTTCACCCGTGAACCTATGACGGGCAAAATTTTGTACCCGTTGACGGGTTGCGGGCGGGTGATGGATGTATTACATCCGTCGTGGGCAAAATCCGAACCGAGAATTCAATATGTAATAAAATCATCACATACAAGTTATTAAAACACGATTTATTAGCAACATAAGCAATTACTCATCATCACAAATATACCGTCAATATGATATGTAATAAAAAAGCAGAATACATGGTCCATATACCATCACACTTAAGAAAGAAGCGTTGTTCATTCATAATATTAAGAAAAAGGTTGTTTATCTTCTATCCTTCCTCTTGTATGTATGTCTTCATCCTCTTTCTGTTATTATTATTATTATTATTATTATTATTATTATTATTATTATTATTATTATTATTATTATTATTATTATTATTATTATTATTATTATTATTATTATTATTATTATTATTATTATTATTATTATTATTATTATTATTATTATTATTATTATTATTATTATTATTATTATTATTATTATTATTATTATTATTATTATTATTATTATTATTATTATTATTATTATTATTATTATTATTATTATTATTATTATTATTATTATTATTATTATTATTATTATTATTATTATTATTATTATTATTATTATTATTATTATTATTATTATTATTATTATTATTATTATTATTATTATTATTATTATTATTATTATTATTATTATTATTATTATTATTATTATTATTATTATTATTATTATTATTATTATTATTATTATTATTATTATTATTATTATTATTATTATTATTATTATTATTATTATTATTATTATTATTATTATTATTATTATTATTATTATTATTATTATTATTATTATTATTATTATTATTATTATTATTATTATTATTATTATTATTATTATTATTATTATTATTATTATTATTATTATTATTATTATTATTATTATTATTATTATTATTATTATTATTATTATTATTATTATTATTATTATTATTATTATTATTATTATTATTATTATTATTATTATTATTATTATTATTATTATTATTATTATTATTATTATTATTATTATTATTATTATTATTATTATTATTATTATTATTATTATTATTATTATTATTATTAATTATTATTTTCTTTGGGGGTGGGGGGGGGGGGCATTGGATTTTTTTTTTCAGTGTAAAAATTTTGAGTTTTTCGACTTTGCCTCGGTGGATTTTTTTTTTTTGCCCCCAAACCTACATATTTTGCCCCAAAACCTTCAAAATTTGCCCCAAAATCTCCAAATTTTGCCCCAAAATCTTCAAATTTTGTCCAAAAAAAATTGCTACTGTTTAAATTTTTTTTTTGCCCCCGGTAAAAAAAATCCTTGTTTTGTTGGAATTTTTTATTTAAGTTTTCAAATATGAGGAAAGCTTAGCCCAAGCCCAACAAAATAGGCCCAAGATGCTTGTTGACTTGGTCAAGTGTCTTAGGCATTATTTGAATCAATTGTGCAGCTGTATTCAAGAGAGAGAGATTACAGAGAGTTGAGAGATCAAGAAAAAGAGTCAAAAAACTCCATTTCCGTCTACAGTGACAGCAGGACAGAAAAGAGACGATCCCCGGAGATCTAACCGTTGGATCTTCATCAAATTTGGGCTGTGTCTTCCTGACATCAGTGCCAAGGTTTTCAACCGTTGAATTCATCTAAAGAGGTCTGTAGCTCAAGTTACAGCAGGTCGAACAGTAGCAGAATTTTGGGTGATGTTATTACTCTTTTGTCTTTAATTTCTTCATATACTTGTTGATTATTGTTGTTCAAGAGTATGATGATGTTGTATACCTCTAGTTGATCTAGAGAAGGATTATTGTATTGCTCTCCTTGTTGATGATAGTGGAATTTAAGTGGCTTACGAGTCCCGTGGTTTTTACTCTCGATTTTGAGGGGTTTTCCACGTAAAAAGTCTCGCGCGTATTGTGTGTGCTTGATTATTCGTTATTAGTTGATTTGCTACTGATTTGGGGACTGATTTGAGTTGGATTTGTTATAGCTTATTTGTTAGCATCTTCACGTTTCATACGGGTCGGGAAAGTGTTGGTCAAACGGGTTTGTTTCCGCTTTGTAGATTATCCGTTGTGATTATTTTCCCATCAAATTGGTATCAAGAGCTAGGTTATTTGATTTGACTTGTGTGAAAGATGGAAGCTAATACAAGTAAAATGATTAGTTTAAATGGTTCAAATTATCATGTTTGGAAAGGCAAGATGGAGGATCTTCTTTATGTGAAAGATTATTATTTGCCTGTTTTTACTGAGGATAAACCTGAGGAAAAATCTGATGCTCAATGGAAAATTTTGCATAGACAAGTATGTGGGTATATTCGGCAGTGGGTTGATGATAATGTTGTGAATCATATTACTGGGGAGACTGATGCTAAAGCCTTATGGAAAAAGCTTGAGCAGTTATATGAGCGAAAGACTGGGAATAACAAGTTGTTCTTAATTAAGCAGATGATGGCTTTGAAGTATCATGATGGGACTCCTATTACAGATCACCTAAACGCATATCAGGGTATTATAAATCAGCTTGCAGGTATGGGTATCAAGTTTGAGGATGAGATTCAGGGTCTCTGGTTACTTGGTACATTACCGGACTCTTGGGAGACTTTTAGGACATCTTTGTCCAACTCTGCACCGAATGGTACTATCACCATGGAATTGGCTAAGGGTAGTATTTTGAATGAAGAGATGAGAAGAAAGTCACAAGGTTCCTCTTCACAGTCAGATATCTTGGTCACAGAAACGCGGGGGAGAAGTCATAGTAGAGGTCAGGGTAAAAGAGGCAATCATCGTAGCAGCTCACGCAAAGGTAAATTTGCTAATGTTGAGTGTTATAATTGTCATGAAAAGGGGCACACAAAGTGGTATTTTCCAAAGTTGAAGAATGAGAAGAAAAAGGCATATGACAAGAATAAACCAAAGAAAAGTGATGGTGGTGATGATGATAAGGTTGAAGTTAACGTTATCACAGATGAGTTCTTTGTTTGTATTGATTATGATATGATCAATCTTACTCATGATGACACGAGTTGGATTGTTGATAGTGGTGCTACATGTCATGTTGCAATTTGTAGAGATCACTTCTCATCTTACACTCCAGGTGACTATGGATTTGCTAGGATGGGTAATGCCGGGTTATCAAAGATCGTTGGTATTGGAGATGTTTGTTTGAAATTTGACACGAGAATGGAGTTAGTTTTGCATAATGTAAAACATGTTTCGGATATGAGACTTAATGTTATTTCAACAGGCATTCTTGATGATGATGGTTATTATAACGGTTTTGGTAATGGTATTTGGAAACTAACTCTCGGTTCTATGATAGTGGGAAGAGGCAAGAAAGACTCAAGATTATACATCACGCGTCCTAAGATCATCCAGAACATTGTTAACGCAGTGGACAATGTTGATTCTACTGAGTTGTGGCATAAAAGACTTGGCCACATGAGTGAAAAGGGGATGTCTATCTTGTTCAAGAAGAATGTGTTGTCGGGTGTTAGTTGAAATGTCCCGTTCTTATTGATTAAAAACGTTCCATATTAATTGATTTCGTTGCGAGGTTTTGACCTCTATATGAGACGTTTTTCAAAGACTGCATTCATTTTTAAAACAAACCATAACCTTTATTTCATAAATAAAGGTTTAAAAAGCTTTACGTAGATTATCAAATAATGATAATCTAAAATATCCTGTTTACACACGACCATTACATAATGGTTTACAATACAAATATGTTACATCGAAATCAGTTTCTTGAATGCAGTTTTTACACAATATCATACAAACATGGACTCCAAATCTTGTCCTTATTTTAGTATGCAACAGTGGAAGCTCTTAATATTCACCTGAGAATAAATATGCTTTAAACGTCAACAAAAATGTTGGTGAGTTATAGGTTTAACCTATATATATCAAATCGTAACAATAGACCACAAGATTTCATATTTCAATACACATCCCATACATAGAGATAAAAATCATTCATATGGTGAACACCTGGTAACCGACAATAACAAGATGCATATATAAGAATATCCCCATCATTCCGGGACACCCTTCGGATATGATATAAATTTCGAAGTACTAAAGCATCCGGTTCTTTGGATGGGGTTTGTTAGGCCCAATAGATCTATCTTTAGGATTCGCGTCAATTAGGGTGTCTGTTCCCTAATTCTTAGATTACCAGACTTAATAAAAAGGGGCATATTTTGATAATTCAACCATAGAATGTAGTTTCACGTACTTGTGTCTATTTTGTAAATCATTTATAAAACCTGCATGTATTCTCATCCCAAAAATATTAGATTTTAAAAGTGGGACTATAACTCACTTTCACAGATTTTTACTTCGTCGGGAAGTAAGACTTGGCCACTGTTGATTCACGAACCTATAACAATATATACATATATATTAAAGTATGTTCAAAATATATTTACAACACTTTTAATATATTTTGATGTTTTAAGTTTATTAAGTCAGCTGTCTTCGTTAGTAACCTATAACTAGTTGTCCACAGTTAGATGTACAGAAATAAATCGATAAATATTATCTTGAATCAATCCACGACCCAGTGTATACGTATCTCAGTATTGATCACAACTCAAACTATATATATTTTGGAATCAACCTCAACCCTGTATAGCTAACTCCAACATTCACATATAGAGTGTCTATGGTTGTTCCGAAATATATATAGATGTGTCGACATGATAGGTCGAAACATTGTATACGTGTCTATGGTATCTCAAGATTACATAATATACAATACAAGTTGATTAAGTTATGGTTGGAATAGATTTGTTACCAATTTTCACGTAGCTAAAATGAGAAAAATTATCCAATCTTGTTTTACCCATAACTTCTTCATTTTAAATCCGTTTTGAGTGAATCAAATTGCTATGGTTTCATATTGAACTCTATTTTATGAATCTAAACAGAAAAAGTATAGGTTTATAGTCGGAAAAATAAGTTACAAGTCGTTTTTGTAAAGGTAGTCATTTCAGTCGAAAGAACGACGTCTAGATGACCATTTTAGAAAACATACTTCCACTTTGAGTTTAACCATAATTTTTGGATATAGTTTCATGTTCATAATAAAAATCATTTTCTCAGAATAACAACTTTTAAATCAAAGTTTATCATAGTTTTTAATTAACTAACCCAAAACAGCCCGCGGTGTTACTACGACGGCGTAAATCCGGTTTTACGGTGTTTTTCGTGTTTCCAGGTTTTAAATCATTAAGTTAGCATATCATATAGATATATAACATGTGTTTAGTTGATTTTAAAAGTCAAGTTAGAAGGATTAACTTTTGTTTGCGAACAAGTTTAGAATTAACTAAACTATGTTCTAGTGATTACAAGTTTAAACCTTCGAATAAGATAGCTTTATATGTATGAATCGAATGATGTTATGAACATCATTACTACCTTAATTTCCTTGGATAAACCTATTGGAAAAGAGAAAAATGGATCTAGCTTCAATGGATCCTTGGATGGCTCGAAGTTCTTGAAGCAGAATCATGACACGAAAACAAGTTCAAGTAATATCATCACTTGAAATAAGATTGTTATAGTTATAGAAATTGAACCAAAGTTTGAATATGATTATTACCTTGTATTAGAATGATAACCTACTGTAAGAAACAAAGATTTCTTGAGGTTGGATGATCACCTTACAAGATTGGAAGTGAGCTAGCAAACTTGAAAGTATTCTTGATTTTATGAAACTAGAACTTTTGGAATTTATGAAGAACACTTAGAACTTGAAGATAGAACTTGAGAGAGATCAATTAGATGAAGAAAATTGAAGAATGAAAGTGTTTGTAGGTGTTTTTGGTCGTTGGTGTATGGATTAGATATAAAGGATATGTAATTTTGTTTTCATGTAAATAAGTCATGAATGATTACTCATATTTTTGTAATTTTATGAGATATTTCATGCTAGTTGCCAAATGATGGTTCCCACATGTGTTAGGTGACTCACATGGGCTGCTAAGAGCTGATCATTGGAGTGTATATACCAATAGTACATACATCTAAAAGCTGTGTATTGTACGAGTACGAATACGGGTGCATACGAGTAGAATTGTTGATGAAACTGAACGAGGATGTAATTGTAAGCATTTTTGTTAAGTAGAAGTATTTTGATAAGTGTATTGAAGTCTTTCAAAAGTGTATAAATACATATTAAAACACTACATGTATATACATTTTAACTGAGTCGTTAAGTCATCGTTAGTCGTTACATGTAAGTGTTGTTTTGAAACCTTTAGGTTAACGATCTTGTTAAATGTTGTTAACCCAATGTTTATAATATCAAATGAGATTTTTAATTATTATATTATTATGATATTATCATGTATGAATATCTCTTAATATGATATATATACATTAAATGTCTTTACAACGATAATCGTTACATATATGTCTCGTTTAAAAATCATTAAGTTAGTAGTCTTGTTTTTACATATGTAGTTCATTGTTAATATACTTTATGATATGTTTTCTTATCATAGTATCATGTTAACTATATATATATATATATATCCATATATATGTCATCATATAGTTTTTACAAGTTTTAACGTTCGTGAATCACCGATCAACTTGGGTGGTCAATTGTCTATATGAAACATATTTCAATTAATCAAGTCTTAACAAGTTTGATTGCTTAACATGTTGGAAACATTTAATCATGTAAATATCAATCTCAATTAATATATATAAACATGGAAAAGTTCGGGTCACTACATTAGTGGTATTGATTTGAGTAAGTGTTCTCACTGTTTGGCAGGGAAACAGACCAGAGTTGCGTTTAAGAGTCATTCTCCTTTTCGAATGGAGAACATACTTGATCTAGTTCATTCGGATGTTTGTGGGCCTATGAAGACTGGGACACTTGGTGGATGTTCCTACTTTGTTACATTCATCGATGATCATTCCAGGAAGGTGTGGGTTTATACCTTAAAGTCAAAGGATCAAGTATTTGAAAAGTTTAAGGAATTTCATACACTAGTTGAAAGGCAAACGGGGAAGAAACTCAAGTGTATTCGGACTGATAATGGCGGTGAATACATTGGCAGATTTGATGCTTATTGTAAGGAGAATGGTATTCGACATCAAAAGACTCCACCAAAGACACCTCAGTTGAATGGCTTAGCAGAGAGGATGAACAGAACTTTGGTTGAGAGAGTTAGATGTTTGCTTTCACATGCAGGGTTGTCCGATTCCTTTTGGGGTGAGGCTTTAAATACGGCAGTTCATATTATTAATCTAACCCCTTGTGTTCCTTTGCATTTTGATGTTCCTAACAGGGTTTGGAGCGGCAAAGATGTTTCTTACCGTCATTTACGAGTTTTTGGATGTAAAGCTTTTGTTCATGTTCCCAAAGATGAGAGGTCAAAGCTTGATATGAAGACTAAGCCATGTGTATTCCTCAGCTATGGTGAAGATGATTTTGGGTACAGGTTATATGATCCAGTTCAGAAGAAACTTGTACGAAGCCGAGATGTTGTTTTTACAGAAGATCAGATGTTAAAAGATGTTGAGAAGACAGATTCAGTTCCTCAACCTAGTACTGATCTTGTTGATTTGGATCCAGTTACTCCACAACATGTTGGAGATGATGTTCATAATGATGAACATGGTACTGATGTTGGTGATGCTCCAGAGCAGGTAGAGATTCCAGTACCAGATGTGCCCCCATTTGTCCCACTTAGGCGGTCTACCCGAGACCGTCATCCTTCTGTTATATATTCTGCTGATGAGTATGTATTAGTTACTGATGGGGGAGAGCCAGAATGTTATTCAGAAGCAATGAAAGATAAGCATAAGAAAGAGTGGGGTGAAGCTATGAAAGATGAGATGAATTCTTTACAAGAGAACAATACTTATGAGCTGGTGAAGTTACCTAAAGGCAAGAGAGCTTTGAGAAACAAATGGGTATTCAAAGTGAAGACAGATGAGCTTACTTCACAACCAAGATACAAAGCTAGGTTAGTCGTTAAAGGATTTAGCCAGAAAAAGGGTATTGATTTTGATGAGATTTTCTCTCCGGTCGTGAAGATGGGATCTATTCGAGTGGTTCTTGGGTTAGCTGCTAGTCTTGATCTTGAGGTTGAATAGATGGATGTCAAGACTGCTTTTCTTCACGGTGATTTGGATAAGGAAATCTACATGATGCAACCTGAAGGTTTTCGGGTTAAGGGTAAAGAAAATTATGTTTGTAGACTTCAGAAAAGTCTATATGGGTTGAAGCAAGCACCGAGACAGTGGTATAAGAAGTTTGAGTCGGTTATAGGAAAGCAAGGCTACCGAAAGACAACTTCAGATCATTGTGTTTTCTTTCAGAGGTTTGGTGATGATGATTTCATCATATTGTTGTTATACGTTGATGATATGTTGATTGTTGGTAAAAATAATAAAAGAATTGCGCAGTTGAAGCGAGAATTGAGCAAGTCTTTTACTATGAAAGACTTGGGGCCAGCAAAACAGATTCTTGGCATTCGGATTTCTAGAGATAGAGGTGCTAAGACGTTACATATATCACAAGAGCAATACATTGAAAAGGTGCTTAGTAGGTTCAACATGAAGAATGCTAAAGTGGTTAGTTCCCCTCTTACTACAAACTTTAAGCTAACAGATAGAGATTGCCCTTCTTCAAAGGAGGATGTTGAGGAGATGGATAAAGTTCCATATGCTTCGGCGGTTGGTAGCTTGATGTATGCTATGGTGTGTACTAGGCCTGATATAGCTCATGCGGTAGGTGTTGTTAGTCGGTTTATGTCAAATCCGGGTAAGAAGCATTGGGCAGCAGTTAAATGGATTATGAGATACTTACGAGGTACTTCAAAGTTGGGTATCACATTTGGAAATGGAGAGCCGATGCTTGTTGGTTATACAGGCTCAGATATGGCAGGAAACAAAGATAACATGAAATCCACTTCTGGGTATTTGATGACTTTCGCAGGGGGAGCAGTTTCATGGCAATCAAGGTTACAAAAGTGTGTTGCATTGTCTACAACCGAGGCTGAGTATATGGCAGCAACAGAAGCGTGCAAAGAACTATTGTGGATGAAAAGGTTTCTTCAAGACCTTGGGTTTAAGCAATCACGATATGTGGTTCTTTGTGATAATGAGAGTGCGATTCATTTGGCTAGAAATTCTATGTATCATAAGCGGACAAAACATATAGATGTGCGGTATCATTGGATTAGAGAACGTCTTGAAGATGGTTCGTTTGAACTTGATAAAGTTCACACCGTTGATAATGGTTCCGATATGTTTACAAAGGCTTTAGCAAGTGAGAAGCTTAAGGTATGTTGCTCGATCGCCGGGATGACGATTCCTTCCTCATAATTGGAAAGGGGGAGATTTGTTGGGTTTTTTTATTTAAGTTTCCAAATATGAGGAAAGCTTAGCCCAAGCCCAACAAAATAGGCCCAAGATGCTTGTTGACTTGGTCAAGTGTCTTAGGCATTATTTGAATCAATTGTGCAGCTGTATTCAAGAGAGAGAGAGAGATTACAGAGAGTTGAGAGATCAAGAAAAAGAGTCAAAAAACTCCATTTCCGTCTACAGTGACAGCAGGACAGAAAAGAGACGATCCCCGGAGATCTAACCGTTGGATCTTCATCAAATTTGGGCTGTGTCTTCCTGACATCAGTGCCAAGGTTTTCAACTGTTGAATTCATCTGAAGAGGTCTGTAGCTCAAGTTACAGTAGGTCGAACAGTAGCAGAATTTTGGGTGATGTTATTACTCTTTTGTCTTTAATTTCTTCATATACTTGTTGATTATTGTTGTTCAAGAGTATGATGATGTTGTATACCTCTAGTTGATCTAGAGAAGGATTATTGTATTGCTCTCCTTGTTGATGATAGTGGAATTTAAGTGGCTTACGAGTCCCGTGGTTTTTACTCTCGATTTTGAGGGGTTTTCCACGTAAAAAGTCTCGCGTGTATTGTGTGTGCTTGATTATTCGTTATTAGTTGATTTGCTACTGATTTGGGGACTGATTTGGGTTGGATTTGGTATAGCTTATTTTTTAGCATCCTCACGGTTTCATACGGGTCGGGAAAGTGTTGGTCAAACGGGTTTGTTTCCGCTTTGTAGATTATCCGTTGTGATTATTTTCCCATCAAGTTTCGCCTCTGAGTCCATCACCACCGAGACCGAAATTAGTATAGGGAGATACAAGTGAAATCTACATTTCCCTTATGATCAACACATAAACGCCAACTATTTTTGTTGTTGTTGTTGTTGTTGTCTGGAAAGAAATTGAGTTTGTATGCAGTAATAGCAGCCCCTAGTTTTTCATCACGTGGCAGCAACATCATCATAATCACATGGGAGCAGTTGCCAACAATGGCAGTTGTAGTTTTTCATCACCCATGTCTGGCAGTGATCATCATACATATCGAAACGAAATAAGCATAGATGTTCTTCAAACATGCCTAGTACGTTTTCATATTCACCGCATACGTATGTCCCGTCATCGGGTTGGGGAATTTCTTGAAATTTCTCTAGAGATAAATCAAACAAAAGAATAACTGTCTTCTTCTTCTTCGTATCATATATTAACCAATGAAGCTTCGCATGATATAAAAAACCATAATTACAACCATTAGTATTATAAGTTAACAATAAATCATCGTCTCGAATGAATTTGAATTTATTTGATTTTAAAGATAACACTTGAAAGCGCACATGATGCTCAGATTCATTATAACCGATAACAACCTTGTAATCATCCGTACAAGAATCATAACCAAAACCTCAAATTAATTTTCTCGTGTCATAGTAAAGAAGCATTGGCAGATTTCTAACCTCTCGAGTGAAAGGATTAATTAGTAGAAATTCAGCTAGAAAAGCAGAAACGCAAACAAGGCCATTACAGGAACCAACCATCATAAAAACACGCCACTTAATTCATATTATTACTAATTTGCGAATCTAATCGAATTCTTAAATCCCCCTTTTGTTCACGTTGCCTATTGTAACTATGATGTTTTAGATGAGATTTATTAACAAAATAACTAGTTGTTATTAGATTATACCATGATTTGCACACGCTCTTGCATCGGAGAATCGAAGAGCATCTTCTACATCCAATCTTGCAAGTACCTGCTGAACCACATCCATAGCATCCATCGGCTCCTATTCAAACCCTTAGTTTTATTTTATTTTATTTTATTTATCGAGCCAAATAACGAAGATAATTAACAATTAATTATTATTTAATACTGTATTATATATTGAGTAAGTCATCGGCTATTCTTACAACTCAACTTATTCTTTAAAATGTTTGAAGCTTGGGCAGCCTAAAAACGTTAAAAGCCCAGTCCACCACACAAAGCCACAGCAGCAGCAGCAGCAGCAGTAGTATTGTTATTAATTATTGTTATTATATGATTAATATTATTATCATTAAAAATTATATCATTAATAAGTATTAGCATTAGGTATTATAAGTATTATTATCATTAATATCATTTTCTTATTATTAAAATAAGTATTATTAGTATTAATATCATTATTATTATTATTATCATTATTAGAAAAATTATTATTTGTATAGTTATTATACGTAGTAGTTATTATTATTACTACTATTATCATTATTATCATTTTTATCAAAATTTATAAAATTATCATTTAGATTATTATTATTATTATTATTATTATTATTATTATTATTATTATTATTATTATTATTATTATTATTATTATTATTATTATTATTATTATTATTATTATTATTATTATTATTATTATTATCATCATCATCATCATTATTACTTTCATATTAATAAAATTATTATATCAAATAAATATTTTCTATATAAGAGTATATTTATTACAACTATCATAGTATTTCATATAGTTATATATTAGGATTATTTATATAAATATTTAAATATAATAAATTATTTATTTTTAATATAACATTAATCACATGTGTATATATATATATATATATATATATATATATATATATATATATATATATATATAGCTTCATTGGTAGTGCATCGAAACTCCGTTTCGAATACAATTTATTTCATTTTGTTCGTAAAATTATTTCGAGTTGAACGTTGATGGCGGTGGAACCTAACTCGCGACGAACAGAAAGATAAATCTGTTAAAAAATTTTATATCTAAACATAATAATATCTTAAAATAACTATAATTTATATCTAAATAATACACATATACATATGCATATTACTACGTACATGTATGTAGTATGTATATATATATATATATATATATATATATATATATATATATATATATATATATATATATATATATATATATATATATATATATATAGGGTGAGGATCTAGAGAGAATCAGAGGTGGTAGAGAACCGAGAGAACCAACAGCTCGACCTTCATTTATGTGCAGCTCGACCTTCAATCTGCTTGCAGATTGAGTCAATCTGCGTGCGGCTCGATCAAGCTGGGTGCAAATGGAGTAAATCTACGTGCAGATTGAGTCAATCTGCGTGCAGATTGAGCTTGTTTTGGGTGCAGACACACTCTGTTCTTCGTAAGAAAATTGAATATCTCAAAATCAAACCTATAGCAAAAAATAAAAATGTAGATTTATTAGGTTTCATCACGTGAACCTATGTGCAAAGTTTCAGATTCTAACTCCTAGATTTGAGCTCGAATTCGTGAGTCAAAGATTTGGGGAAAAAAATTCAACAATTTCTTCATAGCTCAAATTCATAATCTATATGATGTTTCAGCTTAAATTGACGATTGGAGAGCATTAGATGCAACATTTTAAGCAACTTTCATGTTGGAATCATCATCTAAAACGCCTTCGATTGATGTTACGAATTCATGTTCATCGTTCACAAGTGATGGTTCGCTGGGTTCTCTGCTATGCAGAGTTCTTCCAGGATCCTTTCACTATATATATATATATATATATATATATATATATATATATATATATATATGTTTCAGACTTTGCAGTTACTAATAAATCACGTCGAATTGTCATGAAATCATTGAAAGAATCAACTTCACAAAAAGAGGCCGAAATTACAAATGATATAGATAACTTGAAAAAAGATCTAAAACACTTTATTTGAAAAGTCTTTTGTTAACAAAGAATATCATGCTGCTATGTTCAATTATAAAATAACTTGTTTAAGTAAATTGACAATTTATCTTTTATGGAAGACTTTTTTCATCGGGTAATTGTAGTACATTTCGCTTCATTATTCATAATGTTACTTCTTTCAAAATTATATAATAATTTACACATGCGAAAAGATCTAGTAGACGTATTTTCTTGAAAGTCTTTTGTTGACAAAAAAGATCATGTTGCTATGTCTAATTATAAAAATAACATGTTTGGGTAATTTGGCAAATTATCAGTTGTGGAAGACTTTTTTTAACATGTGATTGTAATACATTTCGCTTCGTCATTCATAACGTTATTTCTTTCTAAGTTTTTTTAATAATATACAAATGTAGACACTTTATTTCATAGAATATTCTAATGCTATTTATTTTAATTTGTTACAGACATACACGCTCTTACCTTGAAGGAGTCTAAAGTATGCTCACAATAAGGCAAACAAATTTTCCTTTCTATACAATTTATCAACATGTTAAGAGATTAGTATCACGAAGTAATTTGTGAGAAACTCCACAAAAAAAATTAACTACAAAGCCAAGGTTTTTGGCAATATTATTGTTATTAACTTCACATTATTTGATTTTTTTGGTTGTAACTTGTTTGCTTTATCATTAATTGTACATTACTTCCTGATGTTGTTTTCGTTTCTAATCAACCTAACAAATATTGTATAACTTCATATTAGTTGGACAATTCGATATTTGATTTGTCCTCCTACAAAAACTCCGCAAATTTTACGGGTCTTAATCTAGTTTTAAGAAAAAGAAAAATACTACTCGTATTTGATTATGATTACTTGGGTATTTTAGTTGAATAAAATTGTTTTGATGATTTTCTTCGACTCTTGTGATAATAACACGTACTCGTAATATCCTTTGGATGATTTTCGTATATCTGTTAACAAATACTGTATAAATGTAAGAGAAATTCCCCAAAATACACTTTTTTATAAAGTTTTATTTCAAAATACACTTTTTTAAAAAGAAAAAAATTGTCTATTTACACCATTAGGTCGACCACCCTAGGAGTCGACTACCCCTTTACCGGGTCGACCACCTTAAATTTCAATGTGGTCGACCTTCGTTTATAACTGGAAAGGTCGACTACCATGTGTTATCGGTCGATCACTGTATTCGACCCAAAAAACACGGGCGACCTTAATGTTAGTCGAGTATACAAAAAGACAATGAAATAGTGAGTTCACACAATTCAAATTATAGCTTTAACAAAATTTCGCTCCACAAACCCTAGATACGAACCATCAACCCTGATTCATTGCAGATTCAATCAATTGCAGATAAACCCAAAATCGATCTTCAGGCAAAGATGATAGATATTGAGGTAAAACCTAATTCGCGTTAGTGTATCTATATGTTAGTGTATCTGTATGTGTATATATGTGTATATATGTATATGTATGTATGGGTCCCTATATGTATATGTATATGTGTGTATGGATGTATCTGTATGTGTGAATATGTGAGTATATGTATAGGTAAATGTAACTGTATATTTAACTTTATATGTATATGTATATGTATATGTATATGTATATGTATATGTATATGTATATGTATATGTATATGTATATGTATATGTATATGTATATGTATATGTATATGTATATGTATATGTAGATATACATATCTCCAATTGTTTTTGCTAAAGTGTATAACTGTATGGTGATGGTGGTGGTGATGTTAGTAAGAAATTAGATAAATTAGTTAGGGCAGAAGAGCACTTGCATACTCGACCATTCAAGGGGTCGAATATGAACAAAATACACTATATTCGACCACATCCTGAGTTGACTATAGTTGAATTAAACCATAGTCGACTAGAATAAAGGTCGACTATAATGTATTTGTCCCTTTTTTATATCTGTATGTGTGTATATGTATGTATATGTATAGTTAAATGTATGTATATATGTATGTATATTAACATATATTGTTTGATTACAGGTTTGATTCGAGGCGAAGGTCACCATTCGAAGCAAGATGTCTCTTATTCGTGAGTTTAAGAACAAACTCACTCCGGCTTAGACAAAGATTTTCAGAGAAACGTGTTTTGGTCATTGGTTAGATATAAAGTGTGATGACAATGATCTGGGATACATACATTGCTTATTAATGAATCAGATTGACCATCCGAAAAACTTTGCAATCAACGGACGCGAAATATGTGAGGAGCCAGAAGAGCTATGGTTTCGAGTTACCCGAGATCATGTCATTAGGTGTGGTAGACGTGAGTTTTGCTTGATTACCGGGATGCGGTTTGGTCCGGTTACATCTTCTGTAGATTGGATAGGTCAACAGAGGTCTGATTTTGACCACTCGGTTTCATCTCGTGTTTTTAGTAAACGACATAGTGGTCCCCGTCATCTTTCAGAGTTTCACGACGCCTTTTTTAAAGATGAGTTGAAAGGAACTTGAAACGACTCGTCCATATTACTATAAACGCAGTACGTTACCCATTGGTCCCACAGCGAGGTATTTGACCTCTATATGATACGTTTTAGAAAATATTGCATTCGTTTCATAAAAAGCACACCATTATTATACATAATGCATGTTTTAAACAAGTGGGCGATTATTTAAGAAATAATCCCCATGATACATCGGTTTCCAAATACTACACAAGTGACGTTACAGTCGAATATAATACATGACAAAGGTTTTATTGAATGCAACACTTTATTTAAATAAAAGTATGAGACTCCATGCACAACTTGCTCAGATAATGCAACAGCGAAAGACTTTCTTAAGGACCTGAGAATAAACATGCGTAAATAGTCAACACAAAGGTTGGTGAGATATATAGGTTTAGCATTGATATAAATATAGACCACAAGATTTCATAGTTATAATCATATGTACACTCGTAAGTGTATAAAAGTATTCTATAAGTTGTTGAGCGCTTCGGTAACCATACTTAACCATTAATGTGGCATATTCCCTTTATTATGAAATCTCCCTACACTGTACCAAGTGTAGTAAAAACGAAGTACTATGCAACCGTTTACGATACTAGAGCGACTAGCCCGGTTGGGGTTGTCAAACCCGATAGATCTATCAATAGGATTCGCGCTTACATGTTCTCACAACATGTAAATATTAGTTACCAAGCTATTAGAGAAGATATGCAATGTGGTACAACTCAACGTAGAATATATTTTAAGTACTTGTGTCCATGGCGTAAAACATAAAATGCATGTATTCTCATCCCAAAGTATTTTAGAGTTTAAAAATGGGACTATATACTCACGGTAGTAAAAGTATATTAATAATAAGTTTTTAACTTATTAAAAATATAGCCGTCGTCCTTGGATTCATGAACCTATAATAATAATAACGATTCAGATAATAATACATGTGAACAAAATTAATATAGCAAGTTCATATCATATATTCAATCACATGTGATTATTTATATTTTCAATCACATGTGATTATTTAAGTTTATATTTTCAATCACATGTGATTATTTAAGTTGTCAAGTTTAGTAGTCCAAAATAGTCTGAAAATTCCAACAGTCCAACAGTCCAACAGTCCAATAATCGGTATATATATATATATATATATATATATATATATATATATATATATATATATAATCTTAGAATTACCCCACGGCGTATTGTGTACGTATTGTCTTGCATCAATCCAGAGACGTATAGTATACATATTGTCTTAGAATTAACTAAGGTGTATTGTGTACGTATTGTCTTAGGATTTATCAAAACGTATTGTGCACGTATTGTCATGGAACATACCAAGATTATTATATATATACAATCTCGAAATTAATCAAGATTGTAATATTTTGTTATACTAATGATAACATGTCCAAATATATATAGGATATAGGAAAAGTTAACAAGGATATGGTTAATATAGTTTTTATAATATAAATTTCGTCAATACAACGTTAATTTTAGCAGGTTTTGTTTTGCTCGCCAAATATTCATTACCACTCCGTTTAAAGTGAATCAAATTGCTATGGATTCCTTAAGAAGTCAATTTTACAAAAACAATTCAAAAAATTCATCCCAAGTAGTAATTTTTAGAGCTTTACCCTCTTTTTGTGTCGGTGGACAGATTTGTAAAAATCCCGGCATCCACCCAATATATGATTTTTGATAAAATACTTCCAATTTGTCTAAAATCATGAAAAAATACTGGAAGTCTTATTTACATATATTAACATATTTCCAAAGTCTTAGCCTCGAACTCAATGTCTAAGATAGGTTTTTAATTCCCAACCCAAAACAACCCGCTTTTTACTGAATGGAGATTAAAGGATATATGTTAAGTTTCAAGGTGTTCTTCATATGTACAAGTTATAAGTTCTTATATTAACTTAATATAACATCATAATACATTTAAATAAGTGTTATTAGATTTAAGTTAGAAAGATTATATTAGTTTTTCAAACAAGTTTAGAATCAACTAAACTATGTTCTAGTTTATAAACTCTTATATAGATAACTATAAACATATGAATTGAACAAGAGTTGAAGTTGTAGAGACCCGTCCTAATCCATCCGGACGAAGTCTATTTCGATTATAAACGATTCACAACAGTTGATTACATCGCGAGGTACTTGACCTTTATATGATACATTTTACAAACATTGCATTCGTTTTTGAAAAGACAATCTTTCATTACATCGAAAGTTGACAACATGCATACCATTTCGTAATATATCTTACTATAATTGACTTAATAATAATCTTGATGAACTCAATGACTCGAATGCAACGTCTTTTGAAATATGCCATGAATGACTCCAAGTAATATCTCTAAGATGAGCAAATGCACAGCGGAAGATTTCTTTCGTACCTGAGAATAAACATGCTTTAAAGTGTCAACTAAAAGGTTAGTGAGTTCATTAGTTTAACATAAATAATCATTTCATAATTTTAATAGACCACAAGATTTCATGTTTCCATTTCTCATAAACATACGTTCCATGCATAGGGACAAAAATATCATTCATATGGATTGAACACCTGGTAACCGACATTCACAATATGCATATAAGAATATCCCCATCATTTCAGGATCCTCCTTCGGACATGATATAAATTTCGAAGTACTAAAGCATCCGGTACTTTGGATGGGGCTTGTTGGGCCCGATAGATCTATCTTTAGGATTCGCGTCAATTAGGGTGTCTGTTCCCTAATTCTTAGATTACCAGACTAAAAAGGGGCATATTCGATTTCGATCATTCAACCATATAATGTAGTTTCAATTACTTGTGTCTATTTCGTAAAACAGTTATAAAAACAGCGCATGTATTCTCAGTCCCAAAAATATATATTGCGAAAGCATTTAAAAAGGGAGTAATGAAACTCACGGTACTGTATTTTGTAGTAAAAATACATATAACGACATTGAACAACTGCAAGGTTGGTCTTGGATTTACGAACCTATATTATTCATTTATATATATTAACATATGTAATGGAAATCGAACATATATATATATATATATATATATATATATATATATATATATATATATATATATATATATATATATATATATATATATATATATATATATATATATATATATATGTGTGTGTGTGTGTGTGTGTGTGTATATATATATATATATGTGTATATATATATATATATATATATGTATATATATATATATATATATATATATATATATATATTATTAGTGATTTTAATTATTATTTTATATCATGAGTTTTATTAATAACTTAATTAGATATATTTATTTTTGTATAGATAATTAACATTTAGTACTAAAGTATTAATATAGTTAGATTTTATGTCCTAAATATATTTTTATATAGACAATCTTTATTTAATATAAAAATAATACTAATGATAAAAGTAATACTACTTATGATAAAAATTATGATAATTCTAATAATAATAAAAGTGATACTTTTAATAGTAAAAATGATAGTTTAAATAAAAGGTTAATTTCAATAATAATGATAAAAAAAATACTTTTAGTAATAGGGATCATAATAATATTACTAATGATAATAATAACTATATATATATATATATATATATATATATATATATATATATATATATATATATATATATATATATATATATATATATATATATATATGTGTGTGTGTGTGTGTGTGTATATATATATATATGTGTATATATATATATATGTATATATATATATATATATATATATATATATATATATATATATATTATTAGTGATTTTAATTATTATTTTATATCATGAGTTTTATTAATAACTTAATTAGATATATTTATTTTTGTATAGATAATTAACATTTAGTACTAAAGTATTAATATAGTTAGATTTTATGTCCTAAATATATTTTTATATAGACAATCTTTATTTAATATAAAAATAATACTAATGATAAAAGTAATACTACTTATGATAAAAATTATGATAATTCTAATAATAATAAAAGTGATACTTTTAATAGTAAAAATGATAGTTTAAATAAAAGGTTAATTTCAATAATAATGATAAAAAAATACTTTTAGTAATAGGGATCATAATAATATTACTAATGATAATAATAACTATTATAATAATTTTTCTACTAATGATAATAATGATAATAATGTAAATGGTTTTATTAGTAATAATTATAATAATAACAATAATGGTTTTACTTATAATGGTGTTACTAATAATATCCTTAATACTAATAATAATACTAATACTAATAACAATAATTCTAAAAATAATAATTTTATTAATAATGATACTTATATTGATAGTAATAATAATAATCATACTTATTTTACTAATAATAATAATAATAATAATAATAATAATAATAATAATAATAATAATAATAATAATAATAATAATAATAATAATAATAAACATAATAATAACTAATAATAAAAATGATAGAAATAAAGTAAAAGTGTATACCCTCTCCAAGCTTTTTCTAAAAAGAAATTCCCCATACGAGATTTGAACCCGCGACCTCTCGTTCACCAACCTTACTCTCTAACCATTACACCATTTATGTTTTTCTGTTATATTTCAATACCCATATTTATTTAATCAATTAACCCGCTACTTATACTTCTTCTCCTTCATTAATTCCATTCATCATCTTTAACCTTTATCATATTATCTTATTATTATGACATAATCATAATCATAATCATATATATCATCAACCCATCGTGAATTCATGTATATATATATATATATATATATATATATATATATATATATATCATCATCATCATTGTTTACGAATATCATTAACAACTGATCCATCATCCCCATCACAACCATTTCCTGATCATCATTTGTTATCAACTTATTTCTTGTATTACCATGGTATCACCATTAACATCATTAATTCATAATCGTTATCACCATAATTGAGTCATTTTCGTTTAAAACAGGCAGAAACAAAAGAAACAGAAACGAGATAGAAAAAGGGTGTTTGTTTTCGATTTCTCAGCTAGCCAGGAACAGGAGAAATCACGTAACAGCACATATGGTTTTTGGGGTTTTATTTGAGTAGGTTTTCGATATCTAAAATCTGGAATGTTAGATGCCTAGCCCATCAACATAATATGGATTTCGGCCCAAAGAATATGGCAGCCCATCAATTGAATCTCCAAGCCCAACAACTTTATTAATCCAAATAACATTAATGGTTTTTGATAAAAAAAAAATTGAAACAGGAACGTAACCCTTTCCAGCTGCAGTCGACTATCATTATGTTTAATCATAGTTCAACAAGTGGGTGGGGTTAGTTTGCTTTAATATATGTCAGCCAAGAAGGTTTAAAGTGGATGATTTAATTCAATTAACAACCTGTCATTGTCTTCACAGCCCCACGATTTCCCTTCTTTTTCTTATTTATAATTCGAACAGACGACATACATAAAGTGATGTTGGATTTAGGTTTGTGGTGTTTTGGTTATTTGTTGGTTTTGTGGAATTAGAAACAGAAACAGACCGTATAGAAGTAGATGCGAAAGTGTGGATATTTTCGAATGAAACTGGAACTATACAGCAGGTTGTGATGAAGGCTTTTGGTGGTTTAAAGTAGAAACAGAAACAATAAGTATAGTAGCAAGTATTCGTGGTTTATGATTTGTAATGGAAGAGAGAGAGACATAGAGAGAGAAAGAATGAGAGGGTGGTTATTATGGGTTTGCAAGGTGATTCGTGGTGAGGGTTGTCGAGGCAAGATCACAGACATGGTGGGGATATCCGATGGTGTTGGGTCTTGGGTTTTTGATGATGGAATTCGAACAAGAGTTGAAGCAGGAAACGAAAATAGTTGCCAAGAATCGATGGTTCTCAATCGAAGTGATGATCAAAGGTGATGTGAATGTAACTCTATAACTCTCCCCTTTCTTTTGGCTTTAAGAATGATACATATATGTATATATGTATAATAGATTAGTGTAATTAATGGTTGATATTAAACAAACATAGTATTCTTATTTCTAACAGGTTTTAACCTCTTGCATTTGTCGACTACTAATCAAAGAATATCAGGAAAATATGACAAGCAATTGATTGGGACTTCTAACAAACTGGAGACCAAAATAAAATTTGAATAAAGTTTCGATGTGGATGGCTAACAGATTCGTACGAGCTATATGGATGTGTAATAAGAAGTCAGACAGGGATATCAATCAGGAAATAAAGAAATACACAGATTATGATATCTAACCGATTGTAGACAAGAATTATTTGTTCAGTAAAATAAATAAATAAATAAAAAGAATAAAGTCTGATTACAATGGCTAACAGAATTTGGATACATATGTGATTGAATTAGATCCTGTAACAGGATAGAGACAGAAGATAAAATTTATATAAAGTTAATGTTGTATTAAACGAATTCTTGTTATGAGTATTGGTTTCTTTCTGTTTTCTATTTTAATTTTTCAGATTACTACATGATGTAATAGTTAAATTTAATCACAATTGATTTGTTGAGATTGATTTGTAACAAACTACAGACAAGAAGGACATGATCTCAAATCAGAAAGACAAACAAAATAAAAAAATATTAACAGATAGTGATGTGGAACAATATTCGATTATGTAACTGAGTCTTTTTAAATAATATAATAGTAGTTAAATAAATATATATTTAATCATAATACTTTGTTAATAAATTTGTAATAATGATAATAGGATTAATAATAAGGATATTAATAATGATAATATCAAAATAATATTAATAATAATAAAATCATAATTTTTAATAATGATAATCTTAGTAATAACATTATAAATGATAGTTTTTATAATAATACTTATTTTAAATAATGATAACGAATAAATAATATTAATGACAAGTATACTGATATTTATTAATGATGATATTAATAACAATATTTTTTAATCATCATAACTAATGACATTTAGATTATAACTAAATTATAATTTTAATCATTCTGATGATAATAATTTATTAATGTATATCAAATTATCATATACATATACATGCACATAAATATTCATAAACAATTGTTCGTGAATCGTCAGAAATGGTCGAAATCAAACGAATATATGAAACAGTTCGAAATATTTGTGACTCAACATTACAGAATTTGCTTATCGTGTCGGAAATATATAAAGATTAAGTTTAAATTTGGTCGAAAATTCCCGGGTCATCACAGTACCTACCCGTTAAAGAAATTTCGTCCTGAAATTTGAGTGAGGTGGTCATGACTAACAATAAAAATGTTTTCATGACAACTATGAGTTGATAAATTGAGTTTTATCATTATTGACTAATATAGATAAAACGATTCGATTAGATGAAGTGTACGAATGAAGCTGTCACAACAGATTGAGATAGAGATTCAACTTTTGACGTGGTTACGATGGAAATTAGAAAATAAGGTGCGTCTTAACTTTTGACGTAGTCAGGGTTGAATTCCGGAATTTAAGGGATTTAAAGAAAATCTTCGAAATCTAAAAGATTTGATTCGTTGGCGAGTAAGAAAATTAAGATCTCTATAATTAAATACGGTGATCTGACTCGATTGCTCTGTCTGATATTTTCATTATAAATTAAACTTTTTCCGTTTCATTATTTTCCACCACTCCCATTTTCTTTACTTTCATTCTTAATTCTTACTTCTAAAATTTTTTGAAAATGCTTCATCCAGTTCTAATCATTGATATTTTCCTAATTATCCTTTCTGTCATTCTTCTTTTTAATCTTCCACTAGAAGAATCTGTTTACTTCTACTATTACCTTGGGATGATACTATTCTTAATTCTACCGTGTCTTTATATTGCTATTCGTATTAATATCCACGGTTTGTAATCTCCGTGTTGTTATTAGGCTTTATATTGTCTCTTATATTTCGGTGTCCCTACTTCTGTCTCCTATAATCATTGTTATCCACAGTTAATGCTCTCTCCTATTTGCTGCGATTTATACCCCCATTTCTATTTTGGAGCTTCATACTTTTGTTTTCTTTTCCCGGCTTTAAGTCAAGCGAATAATGGTCCAAAATTCGTAGATATAAATTTCGGAATGAACATAGTTAATGTTCTAAGAAAGAAATGGTAATAGCATAATCTGACTTGTCAAATTACCAGAATTCAAGGGAAAGATAGAACTATCAAGAAAATATGTTCTCGATACGTTTGCGGTTAAAATAGGATGTAAGAGTCGTGTAACATGGCATATGATGACGTTATAGTCTGTGAATCATCACGTTCCATTAGAAACTCAGCATGACTTACTGTAATATAATCACGTTGATCAAATGTCATTATATTATACTAACTCATGCATCAGTTCCCAACATTACTTCAATAACATTCATATTTTAAGCTTGAAAGTTTACAGAATATAGAAACTAACAGTTTCTATATGATGTAACACTGATAGCACGAAGAAATTAATGATTTTAGATAAGAATAGTTATGAAAATATCTTCAGAAATATGGAGGATATTTATAATGAAAGATACGATGATATCTTGGAATTTCTAATATCGATGGTTGATGAAGAAAGATTTTCCGCAAGATTTTAACATGAGTACGAAGCAAGATATACGTTGAAGGTTTCATTGGATCCAGAATTACCTGGATTCTTTGAATATAGGGTATGGTTCTTGTGTTTGTCCTTGGTCTCCTTTGTGGTTAGCTCAACCCGTTTTCCAGTTCCAACCTTTCTGAGCTTTTCCAACATACTATTCTTTATCATAAAACTTCCGACGATTAATGTCGTTTTACGGTTTTTGCTGCTTCATCAGCATTTCGATGACTAGTTCGCAGTTCGGGTTGTTTTTCAGAAACTTCACATTCAAGCATGTAAGTCTAGATGATAGACGTTATATGTACACATATAACTGTTGGCATAGGCATGCTGCGAGATTTCAAAATACTGATTGCTAATTCCCGGTACTTAGTATGGCAATTCTTGTTACAAGATGTGGATGAGTACATGATGAGACTTTAATAGATAAATATAGTGATTTGTCGGAGGGATTTAAACCAAGGAGCAACGAGGTTGCTTGTACATCTGCTGGTAATATGGGGGAATATAAAAGGTTCTCCGGTAACAATAAAAGAGCACGCAAATATATCAAGGTTATAATAAGGTTGTTTCGAACAAAAAGTCGATGTTGACTTGCTGGAGCTGTGACAAAATTTGCTACTTTGAAAATGAATAGCAAAGTTATTTTCGGTAATAACAACGCCAAAAGAGCTAGCACATATACGTTTTAAGCATTTACTCAGGTTCTGAGTGTTTTCAGGTGCATAACTATATGCATCAATCTTTTCTCCCATAGATGAAATGCGGTTGATTCATCCTCTTGATTGAGGTGTTTTCAAGAATCATGAAAGATTTGAACGCAGATTGTAATCAGTAAGATACAATTGAGGTTTAAGATGAGATCAAGTGGCAAACTTGAAGAATTGTTTAGTTTCATATGTTATAGTCCATATTTTAATTCATTTTAATTGTCCAATGTCATTAGTCCACAGTCGGTAGTCCATAGTTAGCAATTCAATAATTCATATATAGTTTAATATATAATATTCGAATTAATTAATACGTATCGTGACCCGTATTCGTCTCAGACTCGATCACAACTCAAAGTATATATATTATTATAGAATCAACCTCAACCCTGTATAGAGAACTCGATCATTACTGCATATAGAGTGTCTATGGTTATTCCAAATAATATATATATATGCGTCGATATGATATGTCAAAACCTTATATACGTATCCCGATATTTAAAGTGCGTAAAATAAATACAGAAATTAAATGACAATAAATAAAATTGCGAGAATGTAAATTGTGAGAATGTAATTTGCGATAATTAAATTGCGATAAATAAAATGTAATCAGTTAGCTAGGAACAATTAGCTAGGAACAGTTAGCGTGGATTCTTAACACAATTTCTCATAATTAATTAATCTGTTTCTAACAAATTTTATTTTGTCATATGTTTTCTTCATTATGCCACTTGTTGGATTCTGATAGGTCAAAATTCGAATATGAAATTGAATAAAAATGGTTATTCTGCGGTGAACGGATACATATAACGGTGGTTGTAAGTAAGATAGTAAATGACTGTTGAATCAGATTCGAAGAATGTATAGTATAACTTATTAATGTGAAATCTAAATATTCCTCGGGTATTACCTACCCGTTAAAATATTTTTACCATTAACAGTTTGTACGAAAGAATTTTTAATTACAATCTTTTTGAAAATATATATACATATATATTTTCTTCAGATGTAATTATGGATTTAATGAGTCAATATGATATTAAACTTATTAAATATTCGGTTTGAGCTAAGATAAATAATCTATAAAACTTTTAGAAACCACATATTCTTCGCAGAATATTTCTTCAATGAAGTTATGAATCAATACTTCATCGTTCATTGTTGTTGGTACTCCTTGGTATCCATGGTGCGTATGACGTTGATGTTCGTGTGACAGATTGTGAAGTTGAGGTTTGCGATCCGGTTGTTTTTGGTGGTGGTAATGGTACTGTTGGCGTTGGTGGTGGTACTGGTTATGCTGCTGGTGTTTGTAACCTTCGCACCATATTCTCTAAAGCCACTACCCGAGCGCGAAGCTCGTTGACTTCTTCTATTACACCGGGGTGATTTTCGGTTCGGACTAGCGGATAAATAAAATCTAGAATTTGGTATAGTATATAATCGTGGCGAGATACTCTGGAAATGAGAGAAAAGATGGTGTTTCGAACATGTTCACCGGTAAGTGCTTCAGGTTCTTCGCCAATAGGGCAATGTGGCGAATGGAAAG